>NC_050577.1:183685431-183986392 GCF_011100635.1 Trichosurus vulpecula | reverse complement strand
TGACAAAATATCACTTCTATTAATGTTTAAAAAGTTGTAGGAATAAATAAAATGTCTTCAATATGTTAAATGATATTTCTCTACAACCAAGAGCCAGAATTATATGTAATGGAGACAAACTAGAGATCTTTCCAATAAGAGCAAGAATAAGGCAAGGGTGTCCATTATCACCATTATTTATTTGATATAGTGGTAGAAATCGTGGTTAAAATAATGAGACAAGAAAAAAAAAATTAAGGTAGAGGAACAATTATCAAATTTTGCAGACAATATTGTAATCAACATATGGAACTCTATACAGTCAGTTAAAACAACAACATTAAAACAAAAATTTCAAAACATAAACCCATGCAGCTTATCAACCTAGCAGGAAGAAGTAGAAACAATTCACTTCTAAATAATTTCCAGATGTATGAGACATTTACAGGTCCACCTACAAAGACACACAAGATCTAGATGAATAAAGTTACAAAACACTTATTAGAGAAATGAATAGAGATCTAAACAAGTGGAGAGATGTTAATTATCCATGGTAGGGCCACATCAATGTAATAAAAATGAATATAGTACCTAAAGTAACTTACTTATGCAGTGCCACACCGGTTAATCTACTAAAAGATTACTTTAGATAACTAGACACGACAATGTAATTCATTTGGAACTTCAAGATTCAAATGTGAGTTAACAAAAATATTTAAGAAGATGTAAGGCCTTGTAAGTCCAGATTTCAGACTATTCTATAAATCAGTAATTCTTTAAAAATAATTTCATATTTTTTTAAATAGGAAACTTGATCAGTGGACTATTTCAGGTGCTTAATATATAGGAGAAAGCAAACAAAATAACCTAGTGTTATAGCCAACAACTCCAACTAAAGAGGTAGGAAATCATTGACAAAAACTGCGAAGAAACTCAGAAGACAGCCTTTGTAGAAATTATGTTTAAAAAATTATTTCTATTTTTTTTCTCCCTCCAATTTACCTCATTGGATAAATACAAAGCCTTTGTCAGAAATAATTATGGTTAAGCATAACACATCTGCACATTGGCCACATCCAAAAAAAATTAAAATGTGGGTCTCATCCTGCATGTAATTCTATCATTACTCTTTCACGAAGTGAATGAAATTTTTCAACACCTGTCCTTTAGAATCATGTATGTACTGATGAGATATCTTGTTTGTGTGAACTGCTGATTATTTTTAGCTTTTGAGATTTTCTATTTTTAGTTTACAACACTCTATTCTACATAATTTTGAGTTCCAGATTTTCTTTGCCCCCTCCGCAACTCACTCCTCAAGATGGCATGCAATCTGATATATCTTCTACTTATAACTTTGCATTGAACTTATTTACACACTGGTCAAGTTGTGAAGAAGAATTAAGACCAATGGAATGAATCATGAGAAAGAGGAAACAGAACCAAAAAAACACCCAAAAACAAAAACAAAAGAGAAAAAAAAGGGAAAAAAGGCAAGCATAAAGTGTGCCTCAATCTCCATTCAAACTCCATAGTTCTTTCTCTGGATGTAGATAGCATTCTCCTTCATGAGTCCTTTGGAGTTGTCTTTGCACCTTGTGTTGCTGAGAAGAGAGTCCTCACAGAATCCATACATCTGTGGTTATGTACAGTGTTCTCCTGGGTCTGCTCTGCTCACTTAGCATTATATCCTGTAGGTTTTTACAGGTTGTTATGAAGTCCATATCATCCCCATTTCTTATAGCACAATAGTATTCCATTACCTTCATATACCACAACTTGTTTGGCCATTCCCCAATTGACAGGCATCCCCTTGATTTCCAATTCTTTGCTACTACAAAAAGAGCTGCTATAGATATTTTTGTACGTATGCGTCCTTTTCCCACTTGTGTGATCTCTTTGGGATACAACCATAGAAGTGGTATTGCTGGGTCAAAGGGTATGAACACTTTTATAGCCCTTTGGGCATAGTTCCAAATTGCTTTCCAGAATGGTTGGTTCAGTTCACAACTCCACCAACAATGTAACAATATTCCAACTTTCCCCACATCCTCTCCAGCATTTATAATTTTCCTGTTTTGTCATTTTGGCCAATCTGACAGGAGAAAGGTGGTAGCTCAGAGTTGTTTTGATTTGCATTTCTCTAATCAGTAGTGATTTCAAACATCTTTTCATATGCCTATAGATATCTTTAATTTCTTCCTCTGAAAACTGCCTGTTCATATCCTTTGACCATTTCTCAATTGGGGAATGACCTGTATTCCTACAAATGTGGTTCAGTTCCCTGTATATTTTAGAGATGAGGCCTTTATCAGAGACACTGGTTGTAAAGATTTTCTCCCAATTTTCTGCTTCCCTCCTAATCTTTCTTGCATTGACATTTTTTATACAAAAACAGTTCAATTTAATATAATCAAAATTATCCATTTTGCATTTTGTAATGCTCTCTCTCTCTTGTTGGGTCATAAATTCTTTTCTTTTCCATAAATCTGATAGGTAAACTGTTCCTTGCTCTCCCAAATTGCTTATAGTATCAGCCTTTATTCCTAAATCATGAACCCATTTTGACTTTATTTTGGTATATGGTATAAAATATGAATCTATGCCCAGTTTCTGCCCTACCATTTTCCAATTTTCCCAGCAGTTTTTGTGACATAGTGAATTCTTATACCAGAAGCTGGATTCTTTGGGTTTATCAAAGAGCAGATTGCTATAGTCATTGACTTCTGTGTGTTGTGTACCTATCTTATTCCACTGATGAATGACTCTGTTTCTTAGCCAGTACCAGGTAGTTTTGAGGACTGCTGCTTTACAGTACAGTTTAATATCTGGCATGGATAGGTCACCTTCCCTAGCATTTCTTTTTATTAATACCCCAGATATTCTAGACTTCTTGTTCTTCCAGATGAATTTTGTTATTATTTTATCCAGATCTGTAAAATAATTTTTTTGGTAGCTTGATTGGTATGGCACTGAATAGATGGACTAATTTAGGTAAAATTGTCATTTTTATTATATTACCTTGGCCTAACCATGAGCAACTGATATTTTTCCATTTATTTAGATCTGACTCTATTTGCGTGAAAAGTGTTTCGTAATTATGTTCATATGGGCCCTGGGTTTGTCTTGACAGATAGACACCCAAATATTTTATACTGTCTACAGTAACTTTGAATGGAATTTCTATTTCTATCTCTTGCTGTTGGGCTTTATTAGTAATGCATAGGAATGCTGAGGATTTATGTGGGTTTATTTTATATCCTGCAACTTTGCTAAAGTTGTTTATTATTTCAAGTAGTTTTTTACTTGATTCTCTAGGATTCTCTAAGTAAATTATCATATCATCTGCATGTGATAATTTAGTTTCTTCTTTTCCTATTCTAATTCCTTCAATTTCTTTTTCTTCTCCTATTGCTACAGCTAACATTTCTAGTTCCAAATTGAATAGTAGGGATGATAATGGACATCCTTGTTTCACCCCTGATCTTATTGGGAATGCATCTAGCTTATTCCCATTACAAACAATGCTTGTCGATGGTTTTAGGTAGATGCTGTTTATAATATTAAGAAAGGTTCCATTTATTCCTATACTTTCTAGTGTTTTTAATAGGAATGGGTGTTGTATTTTGTGGAAGGCTTTTTCTGCATCTATTGAGATGACCATATGGTTTCTGCTAGTTTTGTTGTTGATATGATCAATTATGCCGATAGTTTTCCTAATATTGAACCAGCCTTTCATTCCTGGAATAAATCCTACCTGGTCATAGTGTATTATTCTAGTGATAAGTTGCTGCAATTTTTTTGCTAATATGTTATTTAAAACTTTTGCATCAATATTCATTAGGGAAATTGGTCTATAATTTTCTTTCTCTGTTTTGACTCTACCTGGTTTGGGTATTAGTACCATATTTGTGTCATAAAATGAATTTGGTAGGACTCCTTCTTCACCTATTTTCCCAAATAGTCTGCAAAGTATAGGAATTAGTTGTTCTTTAAATGTTTGATAGAATTCACATGTAAAACCATCTGGCCCTGGAGATTTTTTCCTAGGGAGTTCATTGATGGCTTGCTCAATTTCTTTTTCTGAGATGAGGTTGTTTAGAAATTTTACTTCCTTTTCTGTTAACCTGGGCAATTTATGTTTTTGTAGATATTCATCCATATCTCTAAGGTTGTCAAATTTATGGGCATACAATTGGGCAAAATAATTCCTAATTATTGTTTTGATTTCCTTTTCATTAGAGGTGAACTCACCCTTTTCGTTTTTGATACAGGTAATTTGATTTTCTTCTTTCTTTTTTTTAATCAAGTAGACCAAAGGTTTATTTTTTTATTTTACTGGTTTTTTCATAAAACCAGCTCTTTGTTTTATTTATTAATTCAATAGTTTTCTTGATTTCAATTTTATTAATCTCTCCTTTGATTTTCATTATTTCTAATTTGGTATTTAATTGGGGATTTTCAATTTGTTTTTTTTCTAACTTTTTCAGTTGCATGCCCAATTCATTGATCTCCTTTTTCTCTATTTTATTCATGTGAGCATTTAGAGATATCAAACTTCCCCTAAGAACTACTTTTGCTGCATCTCATAAGTTTTGGTATGTTGTCTCACTATTGTCATTCTCTTGAATGAAGTTATTAATTGTTTCTCTGATTTGTTCTTTGGCCTACTCATTCTTTAGAATTAAATTATTTAGTTTCCAATTAATTTTAGCTTATTTTTCCATGGTTCTTTATGACAAATAATTTTTATTGCATCATGATCTGAAAAGTATGCTTTGACTACTTCTGCCTTTCTGCACTGGATTGTTAGGTTTTTATGCCCTAGTACATGGTCAATTTTTGAGTATGTGCCATATACTGCTGAGAAGAAAGTATGTTCTTTTTTATCCCCATTTAGTTTTCTCCAGAGGTCTGTCATATCTGCCTTAACTTCTTTCTTATTTATTTTGAGGTTAGATTTTTCAAGTTCAGAAAGGGGGAGATTGAGGTCTCCCACTATTATGGTTTTGCTCTGTATTTCTTCCTGTAACTCCCTTGACCTTGCCTCTAAGAACTTGCATGCCATACCACTTGGTGCATATATGTTAAGCAATGATATTGCTTCATTGTTTATGGTGCCTTTTAGCAGGATATAGTGTCCTTCCTTATCTCTTTTAATTAAATCTATCTTTACTTTTGCTTTATCTGAGATTAGGATTGCCACACCTGCTTTTTTTTACTTTAGCTGAAGCGCAATATATTTTACTCCAGCCTTTTACCTTTACCCTGTGTGTATTCCCTGTTTCAAATGTGTTTCTTGTAAACAGCATACTGTAGGATTATGGCTTTTAATCCATTCTGCTGTCTGCTTCCATTTTATGGGAGAGTTCATCCCATTCACATTCACAGTTATGATTTCTATCTGTGTCTTTTTCTATATCCTATTTCCCCCTGTTTATGCTTTTATTTCTCCCTTTTCCTTTCCACTCCTCAACAGAATTTTGCTTTTGACTGCCACCTTCTTCATTTTACCCTCCCTCTTGATTCCCCCCCTTTATCTTTACCATTTTCCACTTGCTACTTCTTCCCTCCCTTCTGACCACCCCCCTCCCTTTTTTCCCCCTTTCCCTTCCTACTGCATGTAGGACAAGTTAAATTTCTATACTTATCCGGGTATGTTATTCTCTTCTTGAACCAGATTTGATGACAGTAAAGCTCAAATACTGCTCTTCTCCCTCCCTTCTTTCCATCTACTATAATGTGTTTTTGTGCCTCCTCATTTGATGTAATTTACCCTTTTCTACTACCTCCTTACCTCATCTCCCATAACCCTCCCTTTACATCTCTTAATTATGTTTTTTATTCTTATATAAGTTATTTTAAATGGACATCCACATTCTATGTGTATTCCTTTCAATTGTCATGATAGCTTTACTGTTCTCAAGATTGACATATATTATATATATATATATATATATATATATATATATATATATATATATATATATATATATATACACACACGCATAACATACATAAGATGATATAATCCTATATAAAGATGTAAATGATTTGCCCTTATTGATTAATAAGCTTTGTGGGGGTTTTTATCCCTGTTTACTTTTTTATGTCTTTCTTGAGTTTTGTATTTGAAGATCAAATTTTCCCATTGAGTTCTGGCCTTTTCATCAGGAAGGTCTGGAATTCCCTTATTTCATTGAATGTCCATCTCCTTACCTGAAAATTATGATTAGTTTTTCTAGGTAGTTGATTCTTGGTTGTAATCCCAACTCCTTTGCCCTTCAGAATATCATATTCCAATTTCTCCTGTCATTTAATGTAGAAGCTGAAAGATCCTGCATGATCCTTACTATAGTTCCAAGACATTTGAATTGTTTCTTTTTGGCTGCTTGCAGTATTTTCTCCTTGATTTTGTAATTCTGAAATTTGGTACAATAAGTCTTGGGGTTTTCAATTTGGGATCTCTTTCAGGGGGTGATTGGTACGTTCTTTCAATGACTATTTTCCCCTCTGGTTCTAAGACCTCTGGGCAGTTATCTTTGATAATTTCTTCAAAGATACTATCAAGGCTCTTTTTTTTTTCATCGTGGATTTCTAGTAGACCAATAATTCTTAAATTGTCTCTCCTGGATCTATTTTTCAGGTCTGTTGTTTTTCCAATCAGATATTTCACATTTTTTTCTATTTTATCATTCTTTACATTTTGTTTTACTACTTCTTGATGCCTCATAGTGTCATTACTTCCTCTTGCTCAATTCTAATTTTTAATGAGTTGCTGTCTTCGTTTTCCTTTTGAGTCTCCTTTTCCAATTGGCTGATTTTACTTCTCAGGGTGTCATTTTCTCTATGTAGATTCTGAATCTCCATAGCCATTTTGCCAATCTTATTCTTTAAGGACATGATTTCACCAGTGGATTTTTTTTTCCATTTTTTCTTTTACCTCCTTAATTTGGTTTTTAAAATCCTCCTTTAGCTCTTCCAGTAATGCTTTTTGGGCTTCAGACCAGTTCACATTCCCTTTTGAGGTATCAGATCTGGGTATGGTGTCATTGCTATCCTCTTCCAAATTGGTATTTTGATCATGCCTATTTCCATAAAAAGAATCAATGGTCCTTGGTATTTTTGTGTTTTTCTTCACATTGATTAGCTTTTTCCTGGCTTTACAGTGAATTTCTGCTTTTGGGGCTCAGGGATCTCTTTCCCAGGTTTCTTATTCTGGGGACTGTGAGTCTAGTTACTGGTTTTGTGTATTATAGCCTTCAGTTTCCTGAGGTGTGGGGGAGGGGTGTGACTGCCTGAAGTCTCCTCTTCCCCTGCTCTCCAGCACCGTTGCTCTTCAGCAATGGTCTCAGCTGTTTGTTGTTTATGCTGTTGTCTGCCACTTCCCCTGGGGCTGCAAGGGTACATCTGGGTTCCTGGTGTTGACCCCTGCTGGCTTTGCCCCTCTGGGACTCAGGAACTCCCACTGATTGGCCACTGAAGCTCCACTTCTGTCTCCTCTATTCCAGCATTTTTTCCTGAGGAATTCTCTGGGTCAGGGGAGGAGGGATTAGAGCTGTTTGCCTGGCCATTATGTCTCCCAGAAGTTCAAGAAGATGCATTTCATGCCTTTGGGCTGCAAGCCTCAGGAGTTGATGTCTCACAGCCAGTGGCACTGCACTGCTGCCTCTTGTCCCTTCCACAGACTCCTGTTTGGGTGGCCTGGGGACCTCCACCAGTTTTGGGTGCCCAGCTTTCTCCCAGCCTGTCTCTCTGGTTGGTTTCAACATCTTCTTCCACTTTGGTGCTGTCTGGAGCAGCTCCACACACTGAGGGTTCTCCCAGCCTACAGATTCATCCCATCGGCCTTTCAGACTCTCCTGGCTTAGAAATTTGCCCCACTCAAACTGCTTGCAGTTTCTAATGCTCCCAAATCTGCTCAGATTCACTTTTTTATATGTATCTGACAGAGTTTGTGAGAGAGCTCAGGTAAGATGCTGTTTTCACACAGCCATCTTGGCTCTGCCCCCCAATAGATGTTTTAAAGGTAGAATTGACAAACTTCACAAATTATTGGATATGGGAGTAAGAGAACGATAAGTACAAAATGAGAACCTGAGAATATAACCTAGGTTGTCAGCCCAGGAGACAAGGGATATGTTGGAAAATGGTGGTGTCCAAAATAGTAATATGGAAGTTTCTAAGAGGTGTGGGCTTTAGAAAAAAGATAATGAGTTTAGGTCTGGACATGAGTTGAAGATGTCTAAGGGACATCTGATTAGAAATATTCCATAGGCAATGGGAGATGTTAAAACTAGAGATCAGGAGAAAGGTTAGGACTGGACAAATAAATCTGAGAATCATCTGCATAAAGTTGATAGCTGAAACCACCATAGCTGATAAATACACTGCATGAAATATTATACAGGGAAAAGAGAAGAAGGCCCAAACAGAGCCTTGGGCCATACCCATGATTAATGGGTGTGATCTGGATAATGATCCAGCAAAAGAGATTGAGAAGGAACAGTCAGACAAGCAGGAAGAGAATCAGGAGAGAATGGTGTGATGAAAGCCTAAAGAGAAAGGACCTTCAAGGGGGAAAGGGTGATTGAAAGTGTTTAAGACCTCAGAGAGTTGAAGAATGAGGACTGAGAAAAGGTCTTGGCAATTAAGAGATAATGGTAACTTTAGAGAGAGCAATTTTAGTTAAATGATAAGGTTGGAAGTTAGATTGTAAAACGTTAAGAAGAGGAAGAGGAAATTAAGTGGAGGCACCTATCAGATTGGCAAACATGACAAAAAATGAAAAGGACAATTTTTGGAAGGGCTGTGGGTAGACAGATCTAGTCATTCTGCAAAAGAATTTAGAGCTATGTCCCTGAAGTCACTAAACTGTACTTAATGACATGGTGATATCACTACCAGTCCTATACCCAGAAGAAAATTAAAAAGAAGAAATGGACCCACATATACAAAATATTTTAATGAATTATTGTTTTGTTCTTAATTTGGGGAGAAGGGGTTTGAGGGGGAGGGAGCTAGTGATAGTGTTGCCCCTCCCCAATATAAAGGAAAAGAAAGAAATGAGTATCATTTAAGCAGTCAAAAACTGCACAGAAGGGAACAGAAGAAAGCTTAGAAAGAAACATAGACAGACAGGACAGATTAAATCAGGAAGAATCATAAACAATGGATCTCAATAGTCTAGTGTATGATAAACCTCATAAATTATTTAGGAAAGAATTCCCTATCTGATAAAAAGCTGCTGGGAAAATAATCTGGTAGAAAATTAGACTTAGATCAACATCCTACGCTATATTCCACAATACATTCTAAATCAATATGAGAAAGAATACTATTAAAGGTCATACCATAAAAAAATTAGAAGAGAAGCAGATAACATAATTACAGAAGAAAAACTAGATAAAGGATTACATAAAACTGAAAAGCTTCTGTATAATGTTTATTTTTCTAAGAAAAGAAGAGAAAGGTATCATGAAGGAAGAAATATTTGTTTCAAGTTTCTCAGATTAGGGTTTTAATATCTAAGATGTAGAGTTAATTAACATATAAAGTTTAGCACCATTTTAAGTTTGAATAGCTTGAAACTGTACTAAGACTTCTGGGGACCCGTTATATATATGTGTGTATGTATATGCATGTATTAGTTTATGTGACCAAAAGCCATTCCTCAATAGATAAGTGTCAAAGGGTAGAAAGAAAAGTTCTTAAAGGAATTGTAAACTATTAATGAGACATTTGAAATAATGTTCCACATTATTAATAATAAGAAAAATGCAAACCAAAATAACCCTTACACATCACAGCCAGAAAATTTGCAAAATTTACAAAATATGGAAATACCTAACATGGGAGGATTGTAGCAAGGTAGGCACATTATTGGTGAAGCTGTGAATGAGTACCAGCATTTTGGAAGCAATTTGAAATCATGCAACTAAGAGATTAAAATGTCTATACACTTTGACCCAGATATAACTAGGATTATGCTAAAATGTTCATTGATGAGTTTTTATATATAACATTGAAAGTCCCCATACATACCAAAATATTTTTAGCAGCACATGTTGTCACACCCATGAAGTGGAAACAGAGCAGATGTCCATAAATTGAGGAATATCAAAGCAAATGGTAGTAGATGAATGTAATAGAATATTAATGTGCTAAAAGAAATGATGGATATGATACATAATAAAAAACATAGAAATACTTACATGATATGTTGCAGAGAGAAGTATGAAGAACCAACAAATAATAAATAAAAGGAAAGGAAAGAACACCTACAAAAACAATCAAAAGTCAATGTTGCAAAATTACAAATAAAAAAAATGGCTCTGAAGAAGAGAGATAAGAAAACACAAACAGCCTACCCCTTGACAAAGGTGGGGAGTCCATGAGTGTGGTATGTTGCATAAATTTTCAGATTTTTTAGAAGTACTAATCAATTTTGCTGATTTTTCCTCTTTTTCTCTTTAAAAATATCATTTCTTATTTAGGCCTGATCTCTGGTTAAGAGCTAGGGAAAAAGGATACTGAGAGAAATTTAATGATAAACAAAAAGATATCAAAAATTTATTTTTTAAAATATAATGAACTTTCATTTCTATAGAGGATTATACAGATACTTCTCAATTTGGGAGAAAATTCCATGAGAATATCATCTGTCTTACTCATTTTAGATCCACCTTTGTCTCAGGAGTTTCTGGTAGAATTGGCAGCTTAGTTCCTTGCGCTCAAAAGTAGCCACAGGAAATCAAACTCAAAAATAAGCCGTACTTGACTTAAATCTTTCAAAGGTCAGGGTAATTCAAGGAGTGGACAAACATTGAAGTTCATCTTAAACTGGATCGAGAGGTCTGGTGCAGTTCATAATTCCTCAGGAGTGGACTTGAAATCCCAGTTCTACCTTGGAACTGCCTTTGGATTCCATCTGCTTTACAACCCAGGACTGGATCAGATTTTCCAGAATAAATTTATTTCAAAGGCAGGACTTGAACACAGGCCTTCTTGACTCCAAGGCCAGTACTCCAATGAATTCTGCTCCTTTTATGGGAGTTATGGGAGTAACTATCTTTATTAAACAGGCAAGGAAGACTGATGTAGTGGAAAAAGCACTGGATTCTCAGTCTAAAGTTTGAGTTCAAATCTGATCTTTGTCACATACTGGCTGGGTGATGATAGAAAAACATTTCCAGACCCTGGGCCCTAGTTCCTTCCTTCCTTCCTTCCTTCCTTCCTTCCTTCCTTCCTTCCTTCCTTCCTTCCTTCCTTCCTTCCTTCCTTCCTTCCTTCTTTCCTTCCTTCCTTCCTTCCTTCTTTCCTTCCTTCCTCCCTTCCTCCCTCTCTCTCTCTCTCTCTCTGTCTTTTTTATTTTTGTAATAGCTAAGAGAGCTGAAGTGGACATTCTCTCATTTCAATTGCAGTTTATTAACCTGAGTCTTTCAAAGGCAAAGCTGAGCATTTAATTCTAAGTAGAATAAAAAAAGAAACTCACACTTTTAATATACCATAGTTAGGAAGTTCTAAGGAGAAAATTTGCATCTGACATCACAAATGAACTGAACATGCTTTTTAAAAAAATCACTTGTTGATAATTTAAATACCTGGAAAATCAACTCTTACTCTTCATGACCCTGACAATGTGATTCACATTTTCAGGGTACATAAAACTCGTGACTTGAACAACAAAGCCCTCCAACCTGCAGTTGTACTCAATCAGTCCTGGACATTATTCAAAACCCACTAAACTCCTTTTCTCAGAAAAGGGATTTTCCTAGAACTGTAGTTATTCATTTCTCTGTGGAAGCAGCTTTCTTGGACCAGGTTTGAGGTTCTGTGCCAGAGTTTCAAAACTTCTGTTCTGAGTGTGAGTGAGTCAGCACGTCTCAGAGAACAATTTTTCTGACTGTGTAGAGAGAGTATAACCAGAATGCATTTGAAATAGTATGTTGTCACTACAGGTGCTGGAATGTCCTTTAGCATAGTATCATGTGGGGATTTAACCCAATTGCCCTGTTTAAAATCAAAAGATTTCAGTAATGTTTCTCAAAGAGATTCTGATCAAAACTAAAAATCCTTGGGAAGTAAAGGGATTACTGAACTTTCTCCCCTCCTCCTGTTCCCTTCTCTCTCTCTCTCTCTCTCTCTCTCTCTCTCTCTCTCTCTCTCTCTCTCTCTCTCTCCCCCCATACACTCACACACACACACACACACACACACACACACACACACACACACTCAGACACACACAACCACACACAAAGAAAGCTTTATCACGTGTAGCCTTAGGCTTACAGCAAGTTGCAAAGAAATGGCTCAAAGGCTTGAACTGTTTCTGTTCTCAGGAAGCTGAGATGCCGTCAGCGCCTTTGCCAATGTGGCTAGGGTACTGCAAGCTTCAAGTGGAGAGGGACCGTGAGAAGAGAGAAAGGAGAGCAGACTGCCCAAGGGTGGTGGAAACCACATCCTTCATCCTTCTTTCCCCCATATCTGCTCTGAGCCTATCTCATCTCTCCACCTAGGATAGTTCTGTGTAAATCTCTTTTCTAACTGTATTCTGAGGACTGCGACTCCAGTACTGCTTATTGAGAGGCATCAGCTGGCTTTAATTTCCATTTCCAGGTAAGATTTGATTCTTCTGCCTCATTTTGTGAATGTTCCTAACCCAGAAGTGTCAGAAATTCAGTCTTAATTTTTCAATTCTTTAGTGGCCTACCATACAACCAAAGTGGGGCTTTGAAAGCAGATGTGCCCCTGGTGGAGATGGCTGAACATAAGAAGAAAAGTATGAGAAGGAAAGGAGACAGGATGGGAACAACTTTTATGTCTTCTTGTGTGTGTGTGTGCATGAGCATATATTTCTGTTTCTAGCAAATATACATATATATTAAGATTATTTCACATTCATCCTTGGACTCAGTTATCCTGGATGCTACATATTTTTTGATCCAGTTCAGTGATCTCATGTGGTGAGATTGAAAAAAAATCCTTTGGAGTGACCTGAAGAATAACATTGACAAATTATAAGTGATGCAACATGAAATGTGGTAACCGGAGATGGAGTAAGGTATATGCATGTGTGTATGCATATCTCTGTATATAAATGTACATGACATATCATATATACTAATTATGGCACATACACATATAAACCCATACAATTCTGCATATATTCATGCTGCCCTCATCATTTCTGGATACGCTATTCCAAGTCATACCACTTGGCATATGCCAATGTTATCTTTCAGGCTGTCCCCAAAGGATTCTGTTATCTTGGTATATGGGAGGCCTTAGCTGGAGAAAAAAAAATGAAGCACTCAATAACTTAGTTCAGAGATAAATGTGAAATTTCCATGTTTATTTTTACCCTTGTCTCTATGTGGGAAGAGTATGAAGTACCATATGGATTCCAAGTGTGTATATCAAAGGAAATCTTAATTGTGTTATAGCAAAGGTTAAAATCTATAAATTTTGTTTGTCATCATGATAGACCAACTGATGAAAAAAGTATTTAGTCTCAAAGAATGTTATGAAGTGAAAGATGATTTATTTTACTTTTTGTATTTTTAGCATCTCCTGTTTTTGCTTCATCTTTTCCCTTCAACTCTTCTCCATTTTAACTCCTCATTATAACACTACAATAACAACAGCAATATTTAAGTCAACTACCATATCATCCACACCTGACCATGTATACCACATGTCAGATTTGTGGTTCCAACTAAAAATTGGCTAGAAACTCTTTTGTATTTTGTACTTGAATCATGGATGATGCAAATATTATCAAATATCTTATAAATCTGAAAAAAATTCTGTTTAAGTGGTAGAATCATGATTAAGTTTAGCCAAATGCAAAAATCTTTTAAATAAATGTGCACCTCAGTTATGAACTCAAAATCAAGATGAAGAAAGTAGACATATAAGGCCTTAGGACTCTCTAGTCTTAATATCAACTTAATGTCAGTTGGCATTCTAGCATACTTCATATGTAAGACCATGGTGAGGCCTCTTAAACCGAAGCTTTGGTGCAAGATTCCTTAGGTAATTTATAAATCTGTGCATGCCCTTTGACCCAGTAATACCATCACTAGGTCTATATCTCAAAGAAATAAAAGAAAAAGGATCCATATATACAAAAATATTTATAGCAACTGTTTTTGAGGTAGCAAAAAATTGGAAACTGAGGCAATACCTATCAACCGGGAATGGCTAAACAAGGTATATGGTTGTGATGGAATACTATTGTGTTATAAGAAATGATGAATGGGAAGATTTCAGAAAATCTGAGAAGACTGATATGAACTGATACAAAATGATATTTAAACCACTGAGAAGTAAAACTAGAACATTGTACACAGTACCAGCAATAGTTTAATGATAAGCAACTGTGAAAGACTGAGCAACTATATGTATGTGTATATACATATGCACATATGGTGTCCCAAAATTTTTAGTGCATTTCAAGCTTATTAAAGAATAAAAGCCTCTGTGTGTGTGTGTGTGTGTGTGTGTATTCCCCAATAGATAAGCAGTTAAATGATATGAACAAAGAATTTTCAAAAAAAATCCAAACTACTAACAACAATATAGAAGTCAATAAGCATTTATAAAGTACCTACAATGTGTTGGGTACTATTGAAGTTCCTTCTCTCGGTGTTTTCAAGGAGCTCACATGAAAGAGACATTATACAAAAAATGACAACAAAAAACTATGTATAAACAACAAATATTTATAAGATAAATAGAAGACAAAGTTAGAGAGTAGGCATTAAGGAAGACTAGAAAAGGTGTAAGGTGGGATTTTATATGAAACTTGAAGGAAGCCAAGTAAGGCAGAAGGCAGAGATGAAGAGGAAAAGAGTTCCAGGCAATTTGGGGGTAAAAAAATTCCCAGAATCTGAAGATAAAGCGCATTGTGGGAAGAACACCCAGTATATCTGTGTTACTTGATCACAGAGTACATTGAATGGAAAAATCTATAAGAGGATTGGAAAGGTAGGAAGGGGACAGATTGTGAAGTACTCTAAAATGGAGGATTTTATTTGACTTTGGAGTAATAGCGCACCGCTGGAGTTTATTGAGTAGGAAGTGACATAGTCAGACTTGAACTTTAGAAAAAAAAATTAATAGCTGAGTGAACTACTGTAGTGGGAAGAGATTTGAGGTGGGATAAATATGTTGTGCATAGAAATGATAATTGAATCCGTGGGAACTGATGAAATCTCAAAGTAAAATAGTATAGAGGGAGAAGGGAATGGAGAAGGGCACAAAAGTGAGCCTTAAGGGATGCCCACAGTTAGTGGGCATGAAGTGAATGAAGAGTCAGCAAATGAAATGAAAGTGAAAAAAATTATTCATATTACAAATAATAAGGGAAGTGAAATTCAAAATAACTCTGAGGTTTCATCTTATACCCAACATATTTACAAAGATGACAAAAGATGGGAATAATGTTGGAGGGATCCTTAAAATAAGGGCTGTGGAGCTATGAATTAGTACAACCCTTTTAGAAAGCCTTTTGCAATTATGCAAATAAAGTGACTAAATGTCCATAACCTTTAAACTAGAAATTCAATTATGAGGTAATACCTCAGGAAGATCATTGATAAGAAGAAAGCCTCATTTATGCCAAAATATTTTAGTAGAACATTTTTTGTGGCAGCAAAGAATTGGAAACGCAGTATATGTCCATCAATTGGGTAAACAAATTGTGGTACATAAATGTAATGGGATATTATGTACTGTAAGAAACCACAAATATATGTTTCAACAATCTGGCTAGCAGCTTCTGTGGGGGTGTAAGATCCACCCACAGCCAGCACCCAGAAAGCTGCCAACAGCACAGGTTCTTTTGATCTGCTTAACTGAAGAAAGCAAGGTGAAGGGGTTGACAAGCTCACTTTAATTCAGCATACAAATATCATTCACTTAGTTCAGGGGAAGAGACCAGCACACTGAACTTCAGAGCAAATTACAAACAAATTACAAACATCAACAGACAGACCAAATACAGATTCATAGTTCAACATCTAGGTTCAGCCCGGG
Organism: Trichosurus vulpecula; assembly: GCF_011100635.1. Taxonomy (NCBI): domain Eukaryota; kingdom Metazoa; phylum Chordata; class Mammalia; order Diprotodontia; family Phalangeridae; genus Trichosurus; species Trichosurus vulpecula. The sequence goes on along the minus strand of NC_050577.1, from coordinate 183,970,369 downwards.
AACTCAGAACAAGGGCTGGCCCAGAGTCACACGCACCACCACTGCAGCGGCAAAGAGCTCCAAGGAAGAGAAGACCAACCCTTGGTTTTATATCTTTCTCAGCATCAGAGGTGAGTCACACATGTGACTCACCCACATGATCTAGAAGCATCACAAAGAGGCAATGTAAACCCATGTGGTCTAAGAGCCTCTGCTCTCCCAGACATGTAAACTAGGCCTTCCCTGGAGTTAGCCCCAACTTGGGCCCCAACTTGGGCTTGATCAGTTCACAACTCCACCAACAATAAGGGGATTTTTAATATAAGTTTTTAAAACTGTATTCCAACAAAATTGATTTTCATTGTAATCCTATGTATTTTCTCTTATGTGTGAGTGTGGGTAAGCTACTTAGGTTCTACCTCAGTTTGCTCATTTATAAGATGTAGATAATAATAGTATGCAATTACTCCTCTCCATGGACTCTGCAATCCAGTGATACTCAACTCTTTCTTGTTCCTTAATCAAACTCTCCTGATTCTAGTCATTTTTGTTTGTCCCCTATTCCTGGACCTGTCAAACCCCTCATCCTCCACCTCCTAACTTCCAAGCCTTCCTTCTAGTCTCAGGTAAAATCCTACCTTCCACAAGAAACCTTTCCCAGGCCTCCTTAATCTTAGCATCTTTCCCCTGAAACTGTTCCCTGTAGTCTTTATGTTATATTCCCTGTCTTTATCTTACTTGCTTTTAAAACTTTGAGTTCCAAATTCTCTCCCCTCTTCCCTCCCCACCCACCCTCCCTAAGAAGTCAAGCAATTCAACATAGGCCACACATGTATCATTATGCGAAACCCTTCCACAATACTCATGTTGTGAAAGAATATATTTTGTTCCCACCTATCCTGTCCCCCTTTATTCAATTTTCTCCGTTGACCCTGTCCCTTTTTGAAAGTGTTTGCTTTTGATTACCTCCTCTCCCTATCTGCCCTCTCTTCTATCATCCCCCCTTTTTCATCTCCTTCCTCCTTCTATCTTGTGGGGTAAGATACCCAATTGAGTGTGTGTGTTATTCCCTCCTCAAGTCAAATCCAATGAGAACAAGATTCACTCATTCCCCCTCACCTGCCCCCTCTTCCCTTCCAAAAAACTGCTTTTTCTTGCCATTTTTATGTGAGATAATTTACCCCATTCTGTCTCTCCCTTTCTCCCTCTCTCAATATATTCCTCTCTCATCCCTTACTTTGATTTTATTTTTTTAGATATCATCCCTTCATATTCAACTCACCCTGTGGCCTCTATGTATACACACACACACACACACACACACACACACACACACACACAGAGCTTCCCTAATACTGAGGTCTCATGAATTATACACGTCATCTTTCCATGTAGAAATGTAAACAAAACAGTTCAACTTTAGTAAGTCCCTTATGATTTCTCTTTCTTGTTTACCTTTTCATGCTTCTCTTGATTCTTTTATTTGAAAGTCAAATTTTCTCTTCAGCTCTGGTTTTTTCTTTTTTCTTTTTTTTATTTCTTTATTTTTCGGATTATTTTTTATTTATTTAATATTTTTGGTTTTCAGCCTTGATCTTCACAAGAGTTTGAATTACAAATTTTCTCCCCATTTCTACCCCCCCCCACTCCAAGATGGCATATATTCTGGTTAACCCATTCCCCAGTCATCCTTCCCTTCTGTCACCCCACTCCTCTCATCCACTTTTCCCTTACTTTCTTGTAGGGTAATATAGATTTCTATGTCCCATTGCCTGCATATGTTATTTCCTAGTTGCATGCAAAAACTTTTTTTTTGAACATCTGTTTTTTAAAAGTTTGAGTTCCAAATTCTCCCCCCTCTTCCCTCCCCACCCACCCTACCTAAAAAGGCAAGCAATTCAACATAGGCCACATGCGTATCATTATGTAAAACCCTTCCACAATACTCATGTTATGAAACACTAACTATATTTTGCTCCTTCCTATCCTATCCCCTTTTATTCAATTTTCTCTCTGGACCCTGTCCCTTTTTTATAGTGTTTGCTTTTGATTACCTTCTCACCCTATCTGCTCTCCCTTCTATCAACCCCACCCCCCTTTTTTATCTCCTTCCTCTTTCTTTCCTGTGGGGTAAGATACCCAACTGAGTGTGTATGTTATTCCCTCCTCAGGTCAAATCCAATGAGAACAAGATTCACTCATTCCTCCTCACCTGGCCTCTCTTCCCTTCAAAAAAACTGCTTTTTCTTGCCACTTTTATGCAAGATAATTCACCCCATTCTATCTCTCCCTTTCTCCCTCTCTCAATATATTTCTCTCTCATTCCTTAATTTGATTTTATATTTTTAGATATCATCTCTTCATATATGTATATTCCCTTCAGCTACCCTAATACTGAGGGCTCATGAATCATACACGTCATCTTTCCATGTAGGAATGTAAACAAAACAGTTCAACTTTATTAAGTCCCTTGTGTTGTCTCTTTGTTGTTTACCTTTTCATGCTTCTCTTCATTCTTGTGTTTGAAAGTCAAATTTTCTATTCACCTCTGGTCTTTTCATTGAGAAAGCTTGAAAGTTCTTTATTTTATTGAAAATCCATATTTTGCTTTGGAGCATGATACTCAGTTTTGCTGGGTAGGTGATTCTTGGTTTTAATCCTAGCTCCCTTGACCTCTGCAATATCATATTCCAAGCCCTTTGATCCCTTAATGTAGAAGCTGCTAGATCTTGTATTATCCTGATTGTGTTTCCACAGTACTCAAATTGTTTCTTTGTGGCTGCTTGTAGTATTTTCTCCTTGATCTGGGAGCTCTGAAATTTAGTGACAATATTCCTAGGAGCTTTCTTTTTGGGATCTTTTTCAGGAGGTGATTGGTGGATTCTTTCAATTTCTATTTTACTCTCTGGCTCTAGAATATCAGGGCAGCATTCCTTGATTATTTCTTGAAAGATGATATCTAGCCTCTTTTTTTGATCATGGCTCTCAGGTAGTCCAATAATTTTAAAATTATCTCTCCTGTATCTATTCTCTATCAATTGTTTTTCCAATGAGATATTTCACATTGTCTTCCATTTTTTCATTCCTTTGGTTCTGTTTTATATAATTTCTTGATTTCTCATAAAGTCACTAACTTCCACTTGCTCTATTCTAATTTTTAAGGTAGTATTTTCTTCAGTGGTCTTTTGGAACTCCTTTTCCATTTGGCTCATTTTGCCTTTTAAGACATCTTTCTCCTCATTGGCTTTTTGGACCTCTTTTGCCATTTGGATAAGTCTATTTTTTAAGGTGTTATTTTCTTCAGTATTTTTTGGATCTCCTTTAGCAAGTCATCGATTTGTTCTTCATGATTTTCTTACATCACTCTCATTTCTCTTCCGAATGTTTCCTCTACTTCTCTTACTTGATTTTCCAAATCCTTTTTTAGCTCTTCCATGGTCTGAGACCAATTCATAATTTTCTTGGAGGCTTCTGATGTATGCTCTTTGACTTTGTTTCTTCTTCTGGCTGAATGCTTTGATCTTCTTTGTCTTCAAAAAAGATTCTATAGTCTGAGTCTGAGTCTAATTCTGAGTCCTTTTATGCTGCCTGCTGCTCATGTTCCCAATGAAGTACTTGATCCTTGAGCTTTTGGTCAGGTTATGACTGCCTTCTGAGTGGAGAATGCTTTGTCCCAAGCTTCAGGGGTCTTGCACTGATGTTTTCACAGCTACTTCTAAGCCATAACAAGATCTGCCACACCAGGGCTCCTCCTCCCCCAAGAACCGGCAACCAGGACCATGACCCAGATCCAAGCAGGGAAAGCAAGAGAACCCTGCCTCTGTGCCAGCAAAGCATTCCCTGCAGTCCCGCTCTGATCTGCCACTTGATTCCTCCCACTGGGTGGGTCAGGACTCTGGAAGCAACCATAGTTGGCACTCTGGAAGCAGCAATCTGAGCTTCTTGCTGCTGCTGCCACCACACCACCTCTGCCACCCCCAGGGCTGGGGCTGGACAGTGCACTTATCTCACTCTGATCCAACAGTTTTCCCACTGACCTGCTCCATGGTCTTTGGTGTTTGTGGGTTGAGAAATCTGGTAACTGCTACAACTCAGTGATTCCTGTCCCTAAGGCCTGCTTACCCCTCCTCCACCACCCTGGTCTGTCCTGGCTCAGCCCATGTTGGGATGTGGTCCACTACCAGCAGAGTGTGAAAGACCCTTCCCAGTGACCATCCAGGCCATCCTGGGCTGAATACCTACTTCCCTCTGTTATTTTGTGGGTTCTGTAGCTCTAGAATTTGTTCAGAGCCATTTTTACAGCTGTTTGGAGATATTTGGGAGAGAGCTTAAGTGAGTCCCTGTTTTCCAGCTGCCATCTTGGCTCCACTCCTCTGGTGGATTCTTTCAATGTTTCTTTCGCACTCTGGTTCCAGGACATCAGGGCCATTTTATCTGATAATTTCTTGAAATATACTGTCCAGGTACTACTTTTGATTATAGCTTTCAGGTAGTCCAACTATTCTGATACTGTCTCTGCTGGAGCTGCTTTCCAGGTCAGTTGTCTTTCCCCTGTGGTATTTTACATCTCCTTCCATATTTTCATTCGTTTGAATTTGTATGATTGATTCATGATGCCTCGTAGAATCATTAGCTTCCACATGCCCAATTCTAACTTTTAAGGTATTTTTTCCCTCACTTATCTTTTATACTTTCCTTTCCACTTGGCCAATTGTTGTTTTCATCAGTGGCTTTTTGATCTCCTTTTCCATTTGGGAAATTCTACTTTTTAAGCAGTTTTCCAAACTGTTGATTCTTTTGTTTTACATATTTTTTTTTGCTTTTCTACCATGGTTATATTTTAAATCAATAAATCTATTTTTAGCTTTCAGAACTAACTTCCATAAGATTTTGAGTTTTAAATTTTCTCTACCTCCCCTTTTCTTCCCCTCCGCCCTCCCTAAGCTGATGTGCAATCTGATATAGGCTCTACATATATATTCATATTAAACCTATCTTCTCATTAGTCATGTTGTAAAGAAGAATTAGAACCATGTTTCAGTAAGGCAAGAATCACAATATCAGTGGTGACCACGAATGTGCCTGTATAGTTCAGAATTGCAAAATGTAAGAGACTCTCTATATAGAAGGCAGAAGAAGTAAAAGTTTATTCAGACACCAGAGGATCAAATCCCAAAACCAATAATTCCAGTTCAACATACCAAAAATTGTATCCAAACCAGTAAGTCCACTTCAATGTAACAGCAAGGAAATTAAAACATAATATCCAAGCAAGGAACCAAGCCATCCTGTAAACTTCACCTCTGCTAGGACCTTCCTACAAACACTCACTCAGGAATCCTAACTGTATGCTTGTCTGCATCTTCTCCTCCCCCAGTTCTGAGAGCTTGAAGTTCTGAAAGCCCTTGCAGTTCTCTCTCTCTCTGTCTTTGTCTCTGTGTCTCTGCATCTCTCTGTCTTTCCATTTCTCTCTCTTTCTCAGCCCTTCCAGTACTCTCTCTGAGCTATGCTCAGGGTATATATACCCTTCTTAGGGCCAAAGGGCTTCACATCTAATCAGCAAAAGTGTGTGGACCTGGGGCTTAACCTCTACCTAGCAAAAGGGTTGGGCCTGCCCACAAACAAGGCTCCCCTAATCAAGCTTCCCTTATCTAGCTGCACCTGAGGCTTATTAAATGGGTGGGGAAGATCTTTAATCACATTAAGACCACATAACTTCTCCATTACAAAGGCAACTTGTGTCTGAATAGGTATTAATATTTCTTAAGTATAACAAAATCCCCATAATACATCATGAGCTTCACATTTACAAAATACATAATATCTCATTACCAGAGCAGCCACATGGCTCACTCTTCAGCCCCTAGATCTTTCATATCCGTTACATAGGTAAATGGGAATTCTGGCATAATTAGTGTCAATAGCACCATAACAGTATGACAGGGATAACACAAAATAGGTATACAGAACAATGTCACCCCTCGAATGAATGGGGCTCAAAATCTTGGGGTAAGGGGTGAAGGTCTTGTCCTCCATAGATTCTTCCTGCTGAAATTGGATGTAAAACTGTCCCTGCCCCAACAGGTCAGGAGTCCTATTCAAGAGATCAATTCTTTAGCAAGAACTCAATCGATGTCAGGTCCAAGGATGACACATCATAGTCGTGGACAGGGGGTGACGTCCAGCTTAAGCAGTCAGTCATCTGCAAGTGGAGGGTGCTTAAACCCATAGGAGACAAATCTAGCAAAATGTTACACAAACAAAAGCCAAAAAATATAGGGACATATGGGCTATTATCCTTCAAATAAGATCATCTCAATTTTGACTGAGACTCCAACTATGCAGTGTCAATTCAACCTTATAGCCAAACTCAGGTGGGAAATGTTTCTTTTCAAAAGGTACACAATGAGGAAACTAAGCCAGGAGGATCTCATCTTAGACTGAGACTAAGAATGTCCTCACAGCGTTTTCTCAGATGTACAAGGGAACACAATGGGGAAACTAATTCAGGAAGATCCCATCCTAGATAGAGAATAAGATTGTCTTCACAGCTTTTTCCCCAGATACAAATTTTCATTTGTTAATAGTACAAGATCACATTCCCTCTTAGTGTCTTTTGGCATTAGTCATGCTTCTGGAGTTCATGAACCTACTATCATAGCCTTGTTCATTGTAAAATGCGAGATCTTATGTTTTTGCAGATTTGGAGTTATCTTTCTGGCTAGAGTTGTACTTTCTTTAATCTGAGTCTCCCTGAAAGTGTGACAAACTTGGATACAAGGGCTCAGGATCTGTAAGGTAAGTTCTTACTTCTCTATTCTGTCTACTATCAAGCCCCTTATCTTGGTACATTCTGCATAGTTCATTAGTTGGAATACCATCTATCATTCCAAAATCTATCCCTGCTCTCAATAGAGCAATAAACATTTCTTTTATTGTCACTCTATTCTGACATTGAATCCACTGGCTATTCACTCTTCTCTCTTGAGGAACTTTATGTTTTCTCCAGTATTCTAAGTCACATAACTGTGAAATCTTATCTAGCACCCCTGAAAGAGGGTGCCCTACTTCCCAAATTAGTAGAGTCAGAATTAGATGTTTATAAGCGGGAGGGGTTATCTGAACTATTAAATTCCTATTAGAGACTCCCAAAGGAGGATCATAGTATGCATCTGCATTTCCCATCATAATAGCAGTCTTCATTACATTCTCCTTTAACTTGTTTGTACAGTCTCTAAGTGAATATCAGGGTCTATCGCCACTGGGCCACATAGAATCAGCAGGATATTTTCTATTACATCCTTTTTCTGCTAAAGCTAACAGATTTATCATATTGTTGCCACCTCTTTGCAAATGATAATCCCTAAAATCTTGCTGCACAAAAGGATTCTGACTAATGCTTATGAATTTCACACAATCCACATCATCAACCAATACTTCTGCGGCCCCTTCATCACTGATTCTCACCGTCCAAGATATTAACAATTCTCCCATTCTCTGGGTGAACCTATTAAATATATCTGTGATTTCTTGCTGTGAAAAATCTTCCAGAATTTCCCTAACATCTGAATTATCATTTTGGGTTTCCTTTCTCCTTCACAGTATGGTGCGCACTTTGTCTGAGAATCTAATGATATTGCATTCTCTGTGTGAGGAGCATCATACAACATAGCAACATTTTGTGTCACAGCTTCTAACATTGTTTCATTCTCTCCTGACTTTCTTCCCGTGTCACTATATCAACAAGACTGCCAGTTAGACTCGAGCTGGGGTGAACCGAAATGCACTTTTGACCTCCTTGGCTTCCCTCTTCTCCTAGCTACATTAACAGCAAAATCCTCATTCAAGTCAGTAGATTCCTGAGCAATAACCTGTACCTCTGCCACCTGAGATTCCTCATCTTGCTGTGGCATAGAAATGTTTCCATTTCTTTCTCTTAATATTCTTTCATGTATCAGACAGTAAGCTGATAACAATATCCAGCCTCACCTGGAGAGTGCTATTGGCAATTCTCTCTTGGGCTTAATTTTAATCTCTTGGAAACATCTTTCCAAATCTGTAGGGTCTCCCCTCTGTAGCTTCTGTTCCCAGTTTTCACAGAGTCCAGCACATTTAAGCCATTCCCTTGCTAGGGAGGAATAAGATAAATCCTCCCATCCTGAGATATTCATCTCTTCCTCCAAAGCCCTTCTACCTCTAAATAGAGATTTTATATCCTTTGATCCCATCCTCTTGGTCAAATGTATCAGTAAGGCAAGATTCACAATATCAGTGGTGACTACGAATATGCCTGTATAGTTCAGAATTGCAAAATATAAGAGACTCTCTATATGAAAGGCAGAAGAAGTAAAACATTTATTCAGATAACATTATTCAGATCTCTCTCTCTCTTAGCCCTTCTAGTTCTCTCTCCATCTCTTCCAGTTCTCCATCCTTGTGTCTCTGCAGTCCTCTCTCTCAGCCCTTCCAGCTCTCTCTAAGGGCTACCCTCAGTGTATATATACCATTCTTAGGTCCAAAGGGCTTCACACTTAAGCAGCAAAAGGGTGTGTGCCTGAGGTCTCACACCTAGTTATCAAAATGGTGTGGGCCCAGGGCTTAACATCTACCTAGCAAAAGGTTTGGGCCTGCCTACAAACAACCCTCCCCTAATCAAGCTTCCCTTAACTAGCTCCACCTGAGGTTAATTAAATGGGTGGGGAAGATCTTTAATCCCATTAACACTACAAACCAGCAGGAGGAACCACAAGAAAGAAGAAACTAAACAAGACAACAACAGAAAAAGGGCAGCAAATGGTATGCTTTGATCTGCATTCAGACTCCATATTTCTTTCTCTAGATGTGGATAGCATTTTCCATCATGAGTCTTTTGGAGTTGTCTTAGATCCTTGCATTGCTGAGAAGAACTAAGTTTATAAAGTCAGTCATAGCACAATGTGGCTCTTACTGTGTACAGTGTTCTCCTGGTTCTGCTCATTTCACTTAGCATCAGTTCATATAAGTCTTTCCAGGTTTTTCTGAAGTTTGCCTGTTCATCACTTCTTACAGCACAATAGTATTCCATTACATTCATATTCCACAACTTTTTCAGTCATTCTTCAATTAATGGGTATTCCCACAAATTCCAATTCTTGGTCACCACAGAAAGAGCTGCTATAAATATTTTTGTACATGTGGGTACTTCTTCTGTTTTTATGATATCTTTGGAATACAGCCCTAGAAGTGGTATTGCTAGGTCAATGGGTCTGCATAGTTTTATAGCCCTTTGGGCATAGTTCCAAATTGCTCTCCAGAATGGTTGGATCAGTTCACAACTCCAGCAACAATACATTAGTATTTCAATTTTCTCACATCCTCTCCAACGTTTATAGTTTTCCTGTTTTGTCATGTTAGTCAATCTGATGGGTATGATGTTGTTCTTCAGAGTTTTGATTTGTACTTCTCTAATCAATAGTGATTTAGAGCATTTTATATGACTATAGATAACTTTAATTTCTTCATCTGAAAACTGCTTGTTCATATCCTTTGACCATTTATCAATTGGGAAATGGCTTGTATTCCTATAAATTTGACTCAGTTTTCTATATATTTTAGAGATAAGGCATTTATCAGAGACACTGGTTGTAAAAATTCTTTCCCAGTTTTTTGCTTTGTATTGGTAATTAAGGTGGGACTTTTTTTTTTTACTGTTTTCTCTTTCAGACCACTTAGGTAATCAAGGGCCTTTGATTTTCTTGGCCTTTTTTTCTTTGATTAAATCAGGAGTCTTTGAAGACTTGCTTAAGTCAAAGGAAAGCCTAGTTCACACAGGTTTTGAGTTGCATTGCTGTGACACCTTTTGACCCTGAATAGGGCATATAAACTCAGAGGTTAGCACTTTGTTTGGGGCTCTCACTCACTGGTAGAGTGTTGGTGTGGAGACTCAAGGTGGTCTTGTTAAAAGCCCTCCAGCTTTGAAGAAAACTCAAATGTTGGTACTATGTATGTGATGTCTTGATCAGACAAAGCCTGTCTGTTGAATTGTGTTATTTGATCTGTTGATATTTTCTGTTGTAATTTCTATTTGTATTTGCTCTGAAGTTCAAGGTGCTGGATTTTCCTCCTAAACTAAGTGAATGATATGTATGTTTGATCAAAGTGAGATTGTCAACTCCTTAAAGTTGCTTTCCTTAGAAAATCAGATCAAAAAACCTGTGCTAGCAGCTCTTGTTGCTAGTCTTGTTGGATCTTACACCTCTACAGCAGCTGCTAGGAAGATTGTTTTTACTGTTGTGCCCTGCACCCCCCCCCCCATTTTACCCTCCATCTTGCCCCAGCTCACCCCACTGTTTGTGTTCCCTTCTCCATGGAAATAATCCTGCCCCAGCTTGTCCCATTGTTTGTGTTCCCATCTCCACATAAATCAGTTTGTGTTCTTTCCCCTTAAGTACCCTGACCCTACTCCTGCTCGGGGCTGTTTGATTTGAGTCTTTACTCCAAACAGTCGTGCACTTGAATAAATCCACATCAAAATTTATATCCAGGTCTTGCTCGCTTTTTTTTGGCACAACATTACAAAATGGCATAGTCTGGACACTCCATATTTACTAAAGAAGACTGTAACTTGCTGTGACCTAGTTTGTATGGTAAACAAGTATTTTGGGGAATGATATTGAATGATATGTTTTGTTATGTTGTTGTGAATGTTATGCTTTAATTTCCTGATGGGATCACAAGTACAACGCCTCTATATGTTCTAGGATCCATGGCAATTTAGATTAAATTAGATTTAGGTCTATTGCCAAGGACCCTGGAAGGGGTGGAGTGTAATGTTAAGCAGGTTGGGACTTTTTATTTGCTGAGAAAAGAGAAAACTCTTTTAGAATGGTAAAGTAATCAAATGCCTTTGATTAAGTCTTACTAGGTACAAAGCCCCAGGCCCACACCCTTTTGCTGATTTGGTTTGAAGGCTTCAGGCCCCAAAAAGGGTATATAAACTCAGAGTTTGGCATTTTGTTTGGGGCTCTCACTCACTGGAAGAGTGTTGATGTGGAGACTTTGGGTAGCCACTGGAGCCTCTGGCTTTGAAGAAAACCCAGATGTTAGTGCTTCTCTTTTTGGCAACCGTATAGTATGATTTTGTCAGAAAGAAGTCTATCTGTTCATTCATGTTTATTTGCTCTGTTTATGTAATGTTTGTTTGTAATTTCTGTCTGTATTTGCTCTGAAGTTTAGGGTGCTGGCTTTTCCTCTTGAACTAAGCCCTTTGGGCATAGTTCCAAATTGCTCTCCAGAATGGCTGGATCAGTTCACAACTCCACCGACAATGTAATAGTGTTCCAATTTTCCCACATCCTCTCCAGCATTTTTCATTTTCCTGTTTTGTCATGTTTGCCAATCTGACAGGAGAGATGTGGTACTTAAGAGTTGTTTTGATTTGCATTTCTCTAATCAATAGTGATTTAGACCATTTTTTCATATGCCTATAGATATCTTTAATTTCTGCCTCTGAAAACTGCCTGTTCATATCCTTTGACCATGTCTCAATTGGGGAATGATTTGTATTCCTATAATTCAGTTCTCTGTATATTTTAGAGATGAGGCCTTTATCAGAGACACTGGTTGTAAAGATTTTCTCCCAATTTTCTGCTTCACTCCTAATATTTCTTGCATTGACTTTTTTATACAAAAACTTTTCAATTTAACATAATCAAAATTATCCACTTTGCATTTTTAATGCTCTCTGTCTCTTGTTGTGTCATGAATTCTTTCCTTTCCCATAAATCTGATAGGTAAACTATTCCTTGCTCTCCTAAATTGCTTATGGTATCAGCCTTTATATTTAAATCATAAACCCATTTTGACTTTATTTTGGTATATAGTGTAACATATTGGTCTATGCCTAGTTTCTGCCCTACCAGTTTCCAATTTTCCCAGCATGTTTTGTGAAATAGTGAATTCTTAGCCCAGAAGCTAGATGCTTTAGGTTTATCAAAGAGTAGATTACTGTAATCATTGACTACTGTGTCTTACATACCTAACCTATTCAACTGATCCTCCACTCTGTTTCTTAGGCAATACCAAGTAGTTTTGCTGACTGCTGCTTTATATATTTATTAAATATATTTATATTTATATATATTTATATAAATATATATATTTATATATATTTAATATCTGGTATGGCTAGGGCACTTTCCCTAGCATTTCCTTTCATTAATTCCCTAGATTTTCTGGATCTCTTGTTCTTCCAGATGAATTTTATTATTATTTTATCTAGTCCTCTAAGTAGTATAGTTTTGTTGTCTATTTCTTCCTATAAGTCCCTTAACTTCTCCTCTAAGAATTTGTATGTTATACCAGTTGGTGCATATATGTTAAATAATGATATTGCCTCATTGGCTATGGTGCCTTTTAGTAGGATATAGTGTCCTTCCTTATTTCTTTTAATTAGATCTATCTTTGCTTTTGCTTTACCTGAGGTTAGGATTGCTACCATTGCTTTTTTTTTTACTTTAGCTGAAGCACAATATATTCTACTCCAGCCTTTTACCTTTACCCTGTGTGTATCCCCCTGTTTCAAATGTGTTTCTTGTGAACAGCAGATTGTAGGATTATGGTTTTTAATCCATTCTGCTATCTGCTTCCATTTTATGGGAGAGTTCATCCCATTCACATTCACAGTTATTATTACCTATCTGGGTCTTTTTCTCCATCCTATTTCTCCCCTGTTTATGCTTTTATTTCTCCCTTCTCCCTTTCACTCCTCAAAAGAATTTTGCTTTTGACTGCCGCCTTCCTCAGTTTACCCACCCTCTTGATTTCCCTCCCTTATCTTACCTTTTTCCCCTTACTACTTCTTCCCTCCCTTCTAACCACCCCCTCCCTTTTCTTTCCCCTTTCCCCTCCTACTGTCTGTAGGACAAGTTTGATTTGTATACTTATCACAGTATGTTATTCCTTTCTTGAACCAAATCCGATGAAAGTAAAGCTCAAATAATGCTCTTGAAGTTTTTTTTTAACCTCTTTTTCCATTTGGCCAATTCTGTTTTTTAGGTGTTACTTGCTTCAGTACTTTTGGTGCTTCTTTTACCAAGCTGTTAATTGTCTTTTCTTCATTTTCTTCACTTACTTTAATTTCTTTACCCAATATTTCCTTGACTACTGTTATTTGATTTTTAAATTTTTTTTAACACTTCCAGGACTTTTTGTTGGGCTTTTATCCAATTCCTTTTTTTTATTTGTGACTTTTCTGTAGCTGACAGTGACACCATCATTGTCTTCTTCTGAGTATTGTTGATCTTCCATGTCACCATAGAATATTTTTGTGGTCAGATTTTTTTGTTGTTGCTTGCTCATTTTTCCAGCCTTTTCCTTTATTCTGGACTTTAAAAAAATTGTTTCTGTTTTTGGTGTGTACATGGAGGTGGAGAATGGCACTATCCCAAGCTTCAGGCTTTTTTTGTTCACTGCTATTTTCCAAGCTAATTCTGGGACTTTGGAAGATTTTGGTACTTCCAATGTAGTGTGATCCAGGGTGTGGTGTGGTCACTGCTCTCTTGGTCTGTGCTCTGGTCCTTACACATGAATGGCCCCTCATCCTTTGGCATTGCAGTTGATACTGCTCCTCAAGAACCGTGTTCCCTTGGGATTGGAAATGATACTACTCATCAGGGCCACTAGACCCTATTTATGAACTGTCACCTGGAAGTGTTTATAGACAAGAGTTACCAAACATCATCTAGTTCTGCTCTCAGTGCTAGCAGAAGGAGCTCCTGTACTCTTCTTCTGACTAGTTGCTATATTCACTTACTGTCTCTTGCTTGAGAGATTCTGAAGCTCTGCTGCTGCTGTTGATACTACCAAGTCTACCATTGGAATTGAGTCTTCCTAGGCTTTTGCTCAGCCCCAACCTCATGTCACAGATTGCTCATTCTGTCTTCCTAAGTTGTCTTGGGCTAGAAGAGTATTTCACCCTGACCATCCTTTTTTCTCTTATTTTCTTTCCTCCTTTTTCTTTTCTTTCCTTTTCTTTCGTTTGCTTCTTGACCCATCTGATGCAGAATCTGATTTGAGGCATCATTCTAAGGTTGTTTGAAGGGGAGTTTTAGGAGAGCTCTGCTGTAGTGCTATCCTCTAGTCTGCCATCTTGGCTCTGTCTCCAGAAGTGAGTCATGGAGTTTCTATAGGAAAGCAATCCAACCACCTCACCTCCATTCTCCCTCAAAGAAAGCTTACCTTGTATTTGGCAAATGTATAATATTCTATTTTTAACACATGTAGTTATATAAATGTGTGGAAGATATATACAAAATAATTATGCTGCAGTTTGGAGGGTGCATTGGGGACTAAGAAAAGCTTCATGTAGAAGGTAGTACTCAAACTGAATCTTGAAGGAAATGAAGGATTCTAAGAGGCAGAGTGAGAAAGAAATAAATTCCAAACATCAAGTTCAGAGATGGCATATTGTGTGTAATGAATAGAGAATAGTCCAATTATGTGCCAGGAGAAGAACACAGTGTAAGACCAGAAAGGTGAGATAAGATCAGATTTTAAAGAGATTTAAATGTCTAAAACATGAGTATATATTTTGTAATAAGAGAAATAGGGACACCCTTGAATTTATTGAGTAGAGGCATACAGTGATGATCAGAACGGAGATTTGAACAATGTGATGACTGTGTGGAGTCTTAAGGCAGGGAGTCCAACTGGGAGGCTATTGGAATTGTTAGCTGAGAGATGATAGTGTCTGAACACAATGTGGGTCGTTTGATTTTTTAAAAATTTCTTTTATTTATAATTTATGGAATAAAAACATTTCAATAACAGTATATATTTTAAAAAGATGATTATATATGAAACTGCAAATTTATTATGTACAGCTTGCTATTCCTTTAAAATATGTAATGAAGTTATGAGTAAATTTTTTTCTCCCCTACCCTAGAGGTAGCTAGCATTAGACCCAAATCTGTGTACACACACAAACACACACACATATTATCCTATACATATTTCTATTTATCAGTTCTCTATCTGGATGGGCTGTGTTGAGTAAAAAAGAAGAAACAGATATAAAGATATTATGGAACTAGAAACATTTTGCAATAGAATGAATATATGGGGTCAGGGATGTCATTGAGGTTTCAAGCCTGGGTGACTGGGAGGATTTGGGGGCTGAAGATAATCAGAAAGGTTTAAAAATGAAAGGTTTGGGAGGGTGACAATGAGTTCTATTATGGACATGTGGCATTTATTCAAGTTGAAGCAGTGACCAGTTTATGATGGCAAGAATGGATTTCATGAGAAACAAGGGCTAGACACATAAAGCTAAGACTTATTTGTACAAAGACAGTAATTGAAAATATGAGATCTGATGATGTTACCAAGAAAAGTTTAAAAGAAAAGAGGTCCCAGGGCATGGCTTTGGTATATTCCCAGTTAGTAGGCATTAAATAGATGAAGATCCAGTAACAGAGACTGAGAATGAGAAGAGATTGTCAGAAGGTTAGGATAATAACCAGGAGAGGTCAGTGTCATGAAAACCAAGGGTATCCTAGAGAAGAGAGTACTCAACAGGGTCAAATGCTACAGAGAGATTAATAAAGAATGTAAGAGCTGAGAGGAGGCCTTTATATTTGTAGATCAGATCATCTATAACTTTGAAGAGAAAGTTTTACTTACATAATGACCTCAAAAGCCAGATAGCAGAGAGCTAAGTAGGGAATTAGAGAAGAAAGTGGATAAGTGTAGACAGCTTTTTCAAGTAGTTTGAGAAATGAGGAAGTGATATAGATCATAATTAGTAAAGATAATAGAGCTTAGTGATGATTTTTTAAGAATTTGAGAGATAGGCATTTTTGTACTCCTCTAGAAGGGATCCAGAAGATAGGGAGAGATTAAAGATTACTAATAGAGAGGAAGTCATAATAGTGGCAATAAGACTCATGGGAATGAGATCAAAAGTGCACATAAGTGGGCTGGCCTTCATGAATAGAAGGGCTATCTCCTTATCAGAGACTAGAATAAAGTGAGAAATGGTGAAGAATTATGTGAAAGGTTTATCATAAGAGAAAGAAGTGAGAAGAGGGAGTACCTAGTGGATGGTCTCAGTTTTGTTTTTGTTTGTTTGTTTGTTTGTTTGTTTTTAGCAAAGTATGAGGTGGGAGTGTGTGCTGAGAGGTTGTAGGATGAGTGCCACTGGAGAGAATGGGTGGTTTGGAATAGACAGGAAGACAAAAACTACCAATATGAGTAGAAAATCTTAATGATATTTAGAAAATGAAAATGAAGGATTGGGATATAATTTACTGTAGGTTAATGATCAGGGGTTAGCATGAGGTCCAAATATGACCCAATACCTCTTTTTTATGGCCTGAGAGCTTAAAATGGTTTAAACATTTTAAAATAAAACTTTATTGTTTTTTAAAATGTAAAAATTATTCTTAGCTCACTGGCTGCTTGGCCCACTAGCCATAGTTTGCTGACCCCTGGGTTCACCAGTTCTGAAAACATCATGAATGGTAATTATGATTTCAAATGAGTCAAGACAAAAATTCAAAATGTCAAATAAAATAAATAGGATAACTGCATGTTTAAGGAATCCCTAACAATAAAGTTATGTTATTATTCAGCATCTATTCCCCAAAGAGCCTAACTTTAAAATCTGTAAAGGGAAAGCTAACTGAATTGCCAGAAGACATGGGGAACACAATAATAGTAGGAGACCTAACATTAAAGTGGATAAATCAGAAAGAACATGTGGAGTTGGACAAATTGTTGGAAATATCAGAATTTTGCTATTTGTGTTGAAATCTCTTCACAATCTGGATACAACTTAACTTTCTATATTGATTTCATATTATTTTACATTATTCCTTTTCACACGTGCTACCTTCTCACCAAACCCACCTACCAGCAGTCCCTTACACACGGTATCCCATCACCTGCCTTTGTGACTTTGTTCTGCTCTCCTTCTTTGTCTCTGCTTTCCAGAATCCCTACATTCCTTCAAAGCAGAGATGGGTGGCAACTCCTATAAGAGGTTTTTTCTGATCTCCTTAGTTGTTAATTCTTACCTCTTCCCACTCGAGAAATTATTTTGTATTTATTTTTTATATAGTTTATGTAGACTCATCTGTGCGAATGCAATTTCCCACAAGTAAAATGTAAGCATATTGAAGGTAGTAATTATTTAATTTTTCTTTTTGTATTCTCATCAGCTAATACAATCCCTGGCACATGGTAGGTCTTTATAAATTTTCCATGAATTGAAATGAATTGGAAAAATTCAATATAAAAGATATGATACATTGGCAATATTACAGAACAAATAGACCTGTCAGAATCATATAATACTTCCATCAAAAATTTAACATGTGCTGAGGCACAAATATTATGAATAAATGTTAAAAGGTAGACATACTAATCACATTTTCTAGATTACAATTAAATACAAGTAATTAATATATGAGACATAATCAAAGAATAAAGATTTAAATGGAAATTAAACTACAATATCCTGGATAATGAGTGGGCAAAAAAATCATCTAAAAATAAATCACCATATTAAAAGGAATGACAGCTATAATACAATATACCAACAATTGGAAAACGCAACTACAGCAGTTCTGCCAGGGAAAAAATATGTCTACGAAGATAGATATTAACAAAATATAATATTAAAGAACTGAACATGAAATTGAAAAAACACTAGAAAATCATTGGAATCACAAAGTCCCAAACAAACGCAACAAAGATGACAAAAGTAACAAGTAATTTAAAAATTGATAAAGTTGATACACAATTATCTAATATATTTTTAAAGAAAGAAAAAGTAAAAATACAAAAAAAATTTAACACAGTGAGAAAATCAGCAACGTCTCAACTGTCCACATCAAGTTAAGGTATCATCTGGACCCAGTCCAGGACTGCAGCCTCAGAGAGAAAAATGAGTAAAAAAAAAAAAAGACAGGTTCAACACCAAGTCCAATTATCACCAAAGTAGTATCTAAGAAAGAGCTGTCACTGATTACTTGGAAGGAGGAGAAAATCTGCAATGTCTCAGACCTGTAGAGACCACTGAAGTACCAGGCACAAGCTCTGTTGCCACTGAGACACAGAATGAGAGTCTCAGTCATAGAAGTAGATGAGAAAATCAACATTACCTAAGCTATCCTCAGCCCAAGCACTTCTTCCTCTGTCCTTCCCTTCCATTATGCACTCTTGAATCTCATATTCTATTGTTAAAATAGTTCCCTTTGCGGAGCAGAGCCAGGAGAACATTGTACACAACCACAGATATATGGATTCCGTGAGGACCAACCCTGACATACTTCGCTCTTCTCAACAACGTAAGGTGCAAGGACAACTCCAGGGGACTCACGATGGAGAATGCTATCTTCATCCAGAGAAAGAACTGTGAAGTTTGAATACAGATTGAGGCGCACTACATGCTTGCCTTTTTTGCTTCTCTTTTGTTTTTGTTTTTGGGTTTGTTTTTTTTTTTTTTGGTTCTGTCTCTTCTTTCTCATGATTCATTCCATTGGTCATAATTCTTCTCCACAACTTGACTAGTATATAAATTAATTCAATGCGAAGTTATACATGGTAGTTATATGAGATTCCAGGCCGTCTTGGGGAGGAAGGGGGGAGGGAGGGGAGAAAATCTGGAACTCAAAATTATGTAGAACTGTGTGTGGTAAACTAAAAATAAATAAATAAATTTAAAAAAAAAAACTCTTCCAGTCACATCACATTCAAGGAAACAAAAGAACAAATAAAGCTATTAGCATGTCAGCATAAAAAATAAAAATAGTCCCCTTTGCATTAGACTCTCTCCTTTATTTCATATTTATTCCATCTTTATGTACTCACAGAAACTTTGCTTTCCTTAGAAGACACTGTATGTTAACATACTGTAATATATATGTATATATATATATGTACACACACACATGCACATGCACACACACTATATATATATATATGTATATATATATATATGTATATATATATATATATTAAATTTGTTAAAAAAGAAAAATAGAGGAGAATGGACACTTAATTTTCAAATTTTTGGTTAAAGAGAATTCTTTACAAAAGTATAAAAGTAATCATAAAGGAGAAAACAGACAATTTCCATTAAATAAAATTAAAAATCTGTTAATTAACAAATCAAAGTAGCTGGACTCCAAAGAGAATAAGTCACGTGAAAAAAAATTGTACCAAATATTTGATAAAAATCAAGTAAAGAATTGACATAAATATATAACACCAAGGACCACTCCTTCAAAGAAAGTGATAAAATGATATGAAAAGTTTTTGAAAGAAAAAAATCAAACTATTACAAATGTGAACAAAATGTTCCAAATTATGGCTTAGCCATCTAATTAACAAAGATAATAAAATTCAGAAATAGTCAATGTTAATGAAACAATGGAAAGACAAGTCAGCTAAAATGCTTATGAATTATCAAGCTATGAATTAGATTAACCATTCCGGAAAAAAGTTTAGCATTATGTAAGAAAATGAACGAATGAATGAAAAGCAGTCATTAAGTACTATGTGCAAGGCACTGTTTTGAGCATTGGGGATGCAAATAAAAGCATGTAAGATAACGTATGAAAGGAGTGGCCAGAGAGGAACTTATTAGACAGAGAAATCAGGAAATAGTGATTTTACTCAATAGGGCAAATGATCAGTGTGTCCTTCCTAGGAATCAAAGTAATGATTTGATTACTGTTCCAAAGGCAGAGTTAGTAAGTGGGACTGGGGAAGTGGAGGGGGACAGGTAAGTAGCATGTTATGGAGATGACCAGGAAGTGACATGGTTATGTTGAGACCACACAATATAAGATTCATTCTTGCCATTAAGAGGACAGGTTTCCAGGGGTGAGTGGTCAATTTCTAGGTCACAACAGAGATATGTCTATGGCATCCCATTAGTAATCCTTGCAAAAAAAGGAGGTTAATCTTGTCATGGCTAACATCTCTTCTCAAGTCTTCATTATTATTTATTAATCAGTATTTTTTATCCATACTTTCAAGATGTGTATTTTTGACTTGTTTGATAATCATGACCTTTTTCCTAAATTTACTCTAATTCTCAAAATCCTTATCCCAATGTTTGTCTAAGAACATTCTGCTTAAAAATTTAGATTTAGAAACTTAATTGGAATGCAGCAACTGTGTTCCAGGAGTTAATTTACATGGGAATTCATCTTCTTCCTTCCTTTGCTTCTTGCTTAGGCTGGTAAGTCCTTCAACTTAGCAAAATCCTGTTTCACCAAACATTACAACAGCAACCTTTTCATTTGTCTTTTGTTATGACAGAATAGAATACAGAGGAAGTAATTATGAATATGGACTGAATAGTCTCAATGGTAACATTACTCAATAAAACAATGGAAAAGTTTAATTAGAAGGTTTCCCAATTCATACATAGCTAATAGTATGCAAAGAGACTCATAAAATATTCAAACTGAACAAGAAAGCTGCAGAATACTTTGTGCAATCCCCTGATTTTACTAAGGATCAAAGAGAAGCGACAAAATGCCTACAGTTATAGAGTGAGTTGCTAGACCTTATGTCTTCTGAATCATAATCTAGTAGCATTTGTCTTATGCCCTTTCTTTTCTTAAAGTGCTAGAGTTTACTAATTCATACAACATAATTGCATATTTTGCACTGTATGTAACGTTAGGCTTTTTGAACTTGTTGGTTAGTTTTGCCAAATTGGTGCCCCCCCTCTTTTTTTATTCTCTGTGGTAAGGGATAGCTCTCATGGAGGATGAGGTAGGAGGTACATATTGGGAAATATAAGTGATATAATAATGAAATATGAAATTACTTTTAAAATAAAATATTTTTAAAGGAACCATGTGCTCTGCTGTAAATTAGTGTAAAATTTATTTGATTGTTCTTCCCTGAACATGTAATACAGATTGTCATATTTCTTTTGTATGATAGAAATCTTATTTAATGAATTTCACAACACATTTAAATACTTTTAAAAATTCAACTTCAACAGAATCACAGTGGAGGATCATTTTTGTAATGGAAAATTCACCCAAAGAAAACGCCCAGCTATTCTTCTCAAAATCTGAAAGACCTACGGACAGGACTCCTTTTAAATCACAGTCATCTATTTCAGAAAGAAAACAACCTTGTTGTGGAGAATTAAAGGTAGGGTGGCACAAAGGAATTAGATGGAAAAGATGATTTTTGTTCCTTGTTCATGTTTCTTTCATTATAGCTGGAGATGTTTGTCTTTAAGTGTAATATCCAGCTACACTGACACATTTATAACTCTTTTTTAACATTTGCAATTCTTTAAACACAACCCTCTAGCTTCCATTTCTGTTCCTTTGCACTATCTATCCCTGTTGCCACTTCTCCACTTTTGGAGACCTCCACTTATCCCTTTTGATTTCCCTGACTTCCTTTGAGAGTCAGTTCAAATCACATCTTCTGCATAAGATCTTTCCCAGTCCGCCTCTTGCCACCCCCAGCTTTTAGTGCTTTCTTTTCAGATTGCCTTCTATATACTTTACATACAAGTTGTAGATATCTAGTTATTTGCATACTCTCTCCCTATTAGAATGTGTGTTCTATGAGAACAGGGACTATTATTTGCCTTTCTTCATATCCAATACTTAGTACAATGCCTGGTACATAATGAATGCTTAGTAAATGGTGGTTGACTCACTGAGAATATATTAAAACCACACCTCTCAAAGCAGGGTTATGTCGTGTGAACGTGACAGGTATTTGGAGTATTCAGGTAATAGTGCATGTAAGTAATTTATTAAATTTCATACCTTGTTAGCACGAGTTTGAATACTCTTCAATGCTCCCCCCTTTTCGCATTGCTCACTGCCCCTTAAGTACTTGACTCAGAACTGATTATCAGAGCTGAGACAATACATTTGTGTGCCCTAGACAAAGTTTGAAAATTGTTCCCACACCTTTGCAGCTATTTTCACTGGAGGTTTTGGGCCTTCTAGTGTAACAATGCTTAGCAGAGTGCCCACCAAACAGTAGGAGTTTAATAAATGCTTTTTGCCTTGACTCAATATGTTCAGTTTGGATTCTCACAAAGTAAATGTATAAAGGTCAAGAGAATGAAAATATTTTAGTATTTCTAAAAAGTTAATATTAAAATGTCTCTACTTATAACATCCTCTCTCCATTCCTATAATATTGCACTTTGTTTATATCTTAGCCCTTCTTCCTTATATAACCTTGTTTCCTTATATAATCTTACCCAATAATGGACATTTTTAGGTTTGTGGACTGAAAAGGCCATCATTTTTACATGATAAAGATAAAACTATTCAACCTTCAAAGGGAACTAAGAAAAATAAAGAAGAAAATGGGTTATATCTGATAAAGATTTAGTGAAAAAAAGAGAAGCTACATCAGTCATGTCATACTTCTTCAGAATGCTGAATTATGGTCCCTATTCTCACATACAATGTTGCTATTACCTATTTGTAATATGGGCTGATGGATATGTCACAGACTGGTAAACAGTTAGGCTCATGCATTGAGTGTGTGTGTGTGTGTGTGTGTGTGTGTGTTTGTGCGCGCGTGTGCGTATGCATGTCTTTTTGTGAGTTCAAAGATACAATCTCTTCTAGTCAAAGCAGTTAGACAATGGATAGGTCCAGAGAAGAGCTAAAGTGGAGGTTTTACTTTCAATTTCTGAGAAAGCTTGTGTTGCCCTATGGCTCTCCAAATTAAAAAAAAAGGAGGAGGAGTTGACAATATGAAATATTGAGAAATACGAAATGTGAAATATGAAATATGAAATATGTGAAATATGAAATATGAAATATGACAATATGAAATATTGAGAAGATAAGCCCAAACTGATATACATTTAGAGAAGATCTTCTTTTGTAAAGACATCTTTTTCACTTGTTTTGTTAAGCATGGATTTAATGTAGTTTTCATTCTTTGAAGTCTTTATATTTGTGTCATTCATAAAATCAGACTACTTTCATCTCTGTCCTTTTACAGCTGTTTCTCTGTGCATTGTCTTTTGTTTATTTTGCCAAAGCCTTGTCAGAAGGCTATCTGAAGAGCACAATCACTCAGATAGAAAGACGATTTGAAATCCCTAGTTCTCTGGTTGGAGTTATTGATGGCAGCTTTGAAATTGGTAGGTATTATGAAAACTAAACTGGGCTTTTGTCTTATTTCTAACACAATGTAGTTAGTTCCTGATAAGCTGAAAGTACATCACAAGATGACATTCATGCCACATTGTAAAAAACTCATACGTAATTCAATAGATTTGAAATTTTATGGACAAATATTCCTTTCATCAGTGCAGATGAGACTTTTACCATGGTTTTCTCATATAATCTGTATTATCTGATTCTTCTACATGGATTTCTTTTTTTCAAATGTTTGATGCTTTAAAAAAAAAAACAACTTTGCTCTTATTTCCTAGTACCCCCCACCCCATCACACAAATAAAAAACAAAGTACATTGACCACCTCTGACAACATGTGCATCATTTCTCAACTGTAGTCTGTCACCTCTGTATGAAGAGGATAGATATATGCCTCATTAGCAGATCTCTGGAGTCCAGACTGGTCAACATACTGATAAGTTCTCTGATGTAAAATAGTGTTTTTTACCCCTTTATATTATTATGGTGATTTGGGTATTATTCTCTTGGTCCTACTTTCTTCACTCTATATAAATTCACACAAATCTTCCCAAGTTTCTCTGTTTTTCACTTTTCACCATTCCTTACAGTGATATTGTAGTTAAATATATTCGCATACCATAATTTATTTAATTACCCCTCCAGTCAATGGGCACATATTTTATTTCCAGGTCCTTGATGCTACTAGTATATTTTTTGTGCTTTTGGATCCTTTCTCACTACATTTTACCTTTTGGGGAGTAAATTTCAAGTGGTGGTATCATTGCGTCAAAGTGCTTGAATGCTCTATGTCTTTTCCAGCATCTACTAAATAATGAACTGGAGCTCTTCCTCTATTTCTTTTTTAATATTTTGTGGGCACACATGTAACAATCATATTATCAATTCCTCTATTGGTCAGCAGCCCTTCCTTTCTGGTTATTCATGTCCTGGTTGATTTCTTTTAGAACACATCTAGGTTAATTACCTGTTATATATGGTAATATATTGCAACCTACCTATATCTACCACATGTCTTTCTATCACCTTGATGTCACCTGTAGTGTTTTCCCCCTAACGAACTGTGAGTTATTATTATGGTAAAAATTATTATTGAAAAAATACTTAATTTAGTAGGAAAAAAAGTATGATTCAAAGTTCTCCTCAAGCATATCCTCCAATAAATCTTTTAAAACTATATAAGAATCTGAAAGATTTAGGAGTATAGATAATTTTATTAAATTATAATATGAAGTATAAAATAGTATTGTTACACTAACACATAGGAGGCATTTACTTAAGGTGTTCACCAGCATCATGCAAGATGCCCTGTGCAGACTCCAAATAGAACCAATCAACTATCAAGCATTTACTAACCACATGCCATATGCAAGGCACTGTGCTAGGAACTGAGGGTACAAGTACAAAGAATAAAACAAGTCTTACTCATAAGGAGCTATAACAACAATGCTACTTGCCACTACTGTGGCTGTGTAAGGCCAATAACACCAGCACACAGGAGGGCTGCTAGCACAGATTCTTTGATCTGCTTTTCTAAGGAAAGTGACTGTAAGGGGTTTACAATCTCACTTTGATGAAACATACATATATCATTCACTTAGTTCAGGGGGAAAAGCCAGCATCTTGGACTTTGGAGAGAATACAAAAGAAATTATAAGCAGAAATTATATAAACAGAGCAAAATAACACAAATCAGCAGACAGGCT
Organism: Trichosurus vulpecula; assembly: GCF_011100635.1. NCBI lineage: Eukaryota > Metazoa > Chordata > Mammalia > Diprotodontia > Phalangeridae > Trichosurus > Trichosurus vulpecula. The sequence goes on along the minus strand of NC_050577.1, from coordinate 183,945,525 downwards.
TCTAGCTCTTTGTCCAAGACATTACGTACATAGTTACCAGAGAGAGAAGAACCAAAGAAAAAGCTAGGTTTTTCAACCTGGGGGGCTCCAACAGCTACCCAGAGTCTCATCTGGTCAAATCATATGACACTCTTCCAGTGAGTGAGCCCCAAGCAAAATGCTAAACTCAGAGTATATATATATACTTCTTCAGGGTCAGAGGGGGTCACAACCATGTGACTCAAACCCATGTGACCTAAGCCTTCCCATGATTTAAGCAAGTCATCAAAGACTCTTGATCCAATCAAAGACTTTTGATTAAAACAAAGGCAAGACTCAAAGGCACTTGATTGGCTTAGTGCTGAGAAGCACTCCAAAACAAATGACAACAAAAAGTCCCACTTTACTTGCTTGATTCAAACAAAGGCAAGACTCAAGGACACTTGATTGGCTTAGTGCTGAAAAGCACTCCAAAACAAAAGACAGCAAAAAGTCCCACCCTGCTTGCTACCACAGGAGCTTATATTCTAATGGGAGAGATAAGTATATATATATATATACACACACATAAATGCACACATACATAGATACATACATATATATATATATATATATATATATATATAAAACATAAACATAAAATCCATGTATACAAATATACACAAAATAGGCAAATAAAACATAATTTGGCAAGGAAGCAGTAGCCACTGGGGAAATCAGGAAAGGCCTCATGCTAAAGATGAAGGCAAAGAAGAAAATTCATTCCTTCAAATAGAAGGGTCTATTTGATTGATTATATCAGACCCTGGAATACAATAAAACTTCCAAAACAATCATTCACACTGGAAAGTGGATGAAAATGCATATTGTTTATGGAAGTGCAAAACTTATAACCATCCAAGTGAGGAACCCAGTTAAAATGTAAATGGGAGATGTTTAATAAAATACATAAAAATAAAATATACTAAAGATAATGTTAATTTGTCATTTTCTGAGTCAATATGTTGACTTCAGTGATCTATTTCTATTTGAGTTTGCTGCCATTGATTCAGACATAATTGCCACAATGTTTAATAGCCCATTCTACACACACACACACACACACACACACACACACACACACAATGTCCCAAAAGTCTTAGGGCAGTTCAATCCATATAATGTACCCTGTAAATGGAGGTATTTGAAGAACTTTGTCGTCAATTAGGAACCTTTCTATTTGGCTCTGTTTTAAGCTTAAAACTGCATTAACCTTTGGAACAGCCTGTATATATTCTGGATAGTTACTGCAGATGGAAACTTATTTGGGTCCAATATTAAATAGGAGGAGGAGATCATTCAGTATGACATTTGGGAAAGCATAAAATGACCCCAGAATGTGTTGCTAAAAAGCCCTTCTTCAATAACAATATATTTTTAGTGATGCTCTATAGTTGTGAGGAGTTATTGTAAGTGTAATAATACATATGAATTTTTATTGTAAACTTTAAAGTACAGTATAAATATCAGTTATCATATGATTAATATTATGATTTCTATTTTCTGTTATGGTATGACTCTATTCTAAGGGAATCTTTTAGCAATCTGCCTTAGAGGTGATTTATCCTCTTGGAATACTGTAATAATTACTCAGTCTTTTGATGTAAGTATCATCTATGATAATCATCAGCATTAGCGTAACTTGTTTTATGTAGCAGTTTACAAAGCATTTTACACACATTATCTCATTTAGTCCTCAAAATGTTATCTTATTCATAAAGATACTCAATCCTGTACCAATATTATTGTAGCAACATTGGAGATAACCATAATAAGAATAATAGCTCATATTTATATGGTACTTCAAGGTTTCCTAACTGTTACTTCAAGACAACTCCCTGAGGAAATAGTTCCAGTGTTATTATCCTCCTTCTAATGATGGGAGGGCTAGCCTCAGAGGGGTTAAAGGACTTGACTAAATTTGAGCTAGTAAGTGGTAAACTTAGGACTTGAAACGAAGTCTTCTAATTGCAAGTCTAGTGTTCTTTCCATTATAGCACACTGCTTCATATTGTTTCCTCAACTCATCTCATCAACTAGTGCTTTCCTTTGGGAAAGGATGAAATACTGACAATGTTTCACATTGATCGCATTTTATCTTGCCTTTTGGGGAAATGAGAAATGTTTAGGAAAGAACCATTATTCTTTATCTTCTTTCTTCTTTGTCAGTCTGCATGAGCTAGTTTTAACTTTACTATGAAAAACATTGATTCCAGTAAAAAAGCAGTAATCAGTAAGAAGCCTGGGAACATAGACCAATGTGTCTTTTGCTAAATATTTCAATGCTATCTGGATGACAAGTCATGGTCTTAATTCAAGTAGTTAAAATATAAAAAGAAAAATAAATTAATATTGGCTCAAGTTTCACTGGATAGAAGGAAAAAAGATATACCAAGGGCACCATCATTAAAAGTAAGTAATGGAGACAGGCAGACAGGAAGGAAACAAACATATACTATGAACCAGGCATTGTGATAAGCCTTTTACAAATATTATCTCATATGAGCCTCAAAACAACTTTGTAAGGTAACTATTATAATCCCCAATTTATAGTTGAGAAAACTGAGGCAAACACATGATAAGCAACTTTCCCAGGGTCACCCAGCTGGTATCTGCGGCCAGAGTTGAACTCAAGTCTTCCTGACTCCAGATACAATGCTCCATCCATTAAGCCACCTAGTTGCCTGAGAGATCTTTAAAAAATGAGATCATTAGAAATGAAGTTTCTGGATTGAGTCACTGAGACAGTTTAAGAAAGCAATTCCATATGAACCACTGGCCAAGAAAGTTACATTCATCAACTCAGACCTGAAGAATAGAAAGAAAGACCAAAAGAAGGAAAGGTGGGTGGGACACAGTAAGGGAATTAACCTTAGAATTGTCCTAAGTTTAAGGCAAATTATTCATTTGGTGTTGTGAGATTAACATATTTTTTAAATTGTGTTTTACATAATTAATTAATTTATTAATATTCCATTTTTCCACAAAAGGGAATCTTTTAGTTATAACCTTTGTTAGCTACTTTGGAGCTAAACTTCATAGGCCGAAGATAATTGGAACAGGATGCCTAATTATGGGAGTTGGAACATTGCTTATTGCAATGCCTCACTTCTTCATGGGACAGTAAGTCTAAAGCAAATTATTCTAATGTGTATAGAAGACAAAACTTTATTCACATTAGTCAACAAATATTTACATTAATGAAATAAGATAGTAGGTTAAGGTAACAATAATGCTATGTACTATTTGTAGCAAACCTTATATTGGCAAAAAAAAACAAACAAAACCCTAAAGTAGTTTAAAGATACTGTTATGAAGATTGATTAGTCAATCACTATTTATTTATTGTCTACTATTTACAAGACATTATGTTTCAATACTCTGGGTGACATATCACAGAACACTTAGACTCTGGCTTCAAGAGTCTAATTTACAACTTGAGGAGACTAGATAAATCCTTATAAAAAGTTGGCTAACAATGAAAAGCAATTTATATGGTATCCAAGGAATACATTCAATTAAATTTCTTAGGAAAGAGAGTGTCTAATGTCCTGGCCAGAGAAATATTTGTGGAAATATTCAATTATTTCAGTTCAATATTTGTTGAGTACCTAAATGTGCAAGGAATTGTGTTAGCTATAGAGGATATATGGATGGTTTCCCCAAATCTCTGAAGTACCAGGGGTAGTGTTTGAAGACCTGAAGATCAGAGTTAAACTCTTGGCTCAAGGGAGCTAATGAAAGTCGCTTCATTTCCCCAAGTCTCAGCTTCTTTGAAAATGAAAGAGTTGGAACTCGAGAACCTTTAAAGTCTTTTTTCATTGATCTAATCTTTAGAATTACAGAACAAGACAAAGCTTCTGCCTCAAAGATTTTCTAATTGAATATACATATAATACTAGGTAGAAAATGGCAAGGATAAATTAAAGAATGCACAAAATATGCTAAGAAATTTGAATAGCAATAGAACATATGCAGCTGGAAAAGATTTAGACAAGAATCCGCAAGGAACAAATAGCTAAGATGAAAGTAAAATGATGGGCACAAATAGACCTCTATAACCCTGTGACCAAATAAACATTTATCCAACATATTGTTGAACAGAATCAAGGTCTTTGTGCTCTATGACTAAATATAAACTATTAACCCAGAGATAACCCATGGTATATCTAGGTATCTCAACCCTATGGTATATTTGGGGAAGTCAACAAAGGATTTTGTGATGATATATTTTAGTCATATTCTATTTCAATACTTCATAAGATTTTAAATTTTTCTGTAATTAAGAAAACAATAATAAAAGCTCTGAGCCCCCAGATGAGACTTGAAATCTGATCACCATAACAGTTTTGACTCTTTTGGTCTGTTTGGCTGGTAACTGTGCACAGCCCTCCCTCATTTAAATCCAATTCATATACACATCACGGCATCACCTCCCTAATGTCATGGTCTTCTATGATAATGTAGGACAAACAACAACCTTTGTAAATTTCCACTAGCCCCTGGTGAGTCCAGTTCATGCCTGACTCTGTTTGGTTCTGTACCAATGTACAAATATGTTTTTCCTTTTCTCTATGTTTATTTTCCTGGCTATAGTAATAATAATATCAAAGATAGTAGCATACATTCATATAGCACGTGTCAAAGCACTTTCATATCTATTATCTCATATGAAACCAACTGGGATGGGGTTTATGCTATTATTCCATTTTATTAATAAAAAACTAAGGCTCAGAGAATTTAAATAACTTTCCCCGGGTCACATAGCTAATACGTGGCCCACCTGGGACTGAAGCCCAAGGTTTTCTGATTCTAGGTCCAGAGCTCTCTCCCCACTGTACATCATCTTTCTTTGCTGCAGATAATAAAGTTATTTATTCCAAAAGATTAGAGCTCTTTCCTCTTGCTGCCTCTCATACATGCTGATGCTTATTATGCCTGGTTCTAATGGAGTGGAACTTAGGGCACAAAAACAGCTTTATTGTTGGAAGTGATGGTGGTTATGGATGATTAGAGATAATCTCACTGCAACTTTATACCTCAACCACTGGGGCATGATACTTTGTGTCACAGGAAAGAATAGTTGCATGCACCCAATATCTCCAGCTCATAACTGGAATGCAACATGTATGAATGATTTCTAAAAGTCTTTATTTCACAACCAAGTCATGGACTCAGTCCATTAAGCCCACCACAAAATATAAAAGAATAGGTGATTAAATTACCATTCTGCCTTTTAACTCAAAGGGAATAGTTGTCCCTATTTTGACATCATGGCTGCTTTAATATAGCGCTGGGTTGAATTTATAATATGGATTTCTGTCGATCACTTAATCATAGATTATAGATCTAGACCTAGAAAGTACCTAAGAGTCAATTTAGTCCAATTCCTTCATTTTACAAATGGGGAAATTTAGGTACAGAAAGATTACATGATCTTCCCAATGTCACACAGTGGCAGAACTAGGATTTGGTTGCTGCCTTATAAATTAATTAAGAAAAGATCAGTGCTCCTTCCTTAGCAAAAATAGGGGGGGAAATGATCTTGTATAAAATATCCTTGCTTTAATTTTCTTCTCAGTTATCCAGATCATCGACTGGCCAAAATACAGTTCTCAAGGTTTATTCTTCTATAACAAATAGGATTCTTTGGAGACCATACATAGCATCTGCTGTACAAATATCCCAAACCTAGACTGTATGCCTTATTTTTTTAATATTTTTTTGATTAGATATATTTTCCAATGACTCATCAATTCAATGATGAAATAAATATTTATCCAACCTTTGGGGAAAAAAACACAGTATCACTTTTGTTATAGTAGACAATTTATCTTACAAGTCATTATACATTTGCCCCCCAAAGAATACATAAGTACAAATAAATGCAAAAATCCTCATGAATATTTTCATGAGCTACATACATTTTATACAAAAAGGAATTCAGAGCCCAAAAATGTAGGGAGACCCTAAAAATGTAGCAGAAGCACTTCTGCACACTGGTTTCAATAGTATAGTTTGTGTAGAAATGTTTCTGCTAGATTCATAGAGTGTTCTTTAGATGAAGACTCTTCATTTGGTCAACTGTTTGACAGTCTGCAGCTCTTCAATAGGCTCCTACTTTTGGTTAATTGTGATAAGCTTTTGAGGCTCATAAGGATTCGCATTTTCCAATGGTTCTGGATTTTTGTGTCTGTTAACAATCACATCAGCTTTGTGAAGGGAATACATGGACATGTAGGCTGCTCCAAATCCAGCAATACTCACAAATGTGATCAAAGGAATAAGTTCTTTCTTTTTCATCACAAGTTGGAAGACTTTCATGATTGCGACTTTTGGGCTGATGGTCTTTCCCAGACAGCTAGGACGGATGACCGGGTATTTGAGTGAGGGTTGCTACAGCTTTAATGAGAATATAGTGTACATTGCTTTTGATTGACTGAATATGGTGTGAAAATTCCCAGAGTAAATAAAGTGTTCATTTTATTCAGTTATAGGTATGACAAATTTTCTCCTTCCAACTCTACCATCACCATCTCTCCATGCCTACAGAAACTCAACAAAAAAATATCGCTTTCAGTTACGGAAAGATCCCAATCAAAAGTAAATACAGGTAAGACTATTTCTTTAATTGTGAAAAAAAGTCAGGGATTTGATATCTAATTTGCACCAATCTCCCAATCCAATATCCTTTCTCCTCTATCTTGATTGAAATAGGCAGCAAGACCGTGAGAATGAAAATTCCTCCTAAATTGCTAGCATAGAGTATGAAACTCAGAGAAAACAGCCAATTTAGACCCTTCTGAATCTCTAGGATTTGTGAGATTCTCTAGACAAGCTCATCTCTTTGTTGATAAAATTAATAGGATGGCCTTTTTACTGTCATTGATGTCAAGATAAGAACTCTTCTTATCAATGTTTGTGAGTATTGTAAATACTAAACAGCAACTGGTTCTCTTTGGGCCAGGAACCCTGAGGGTCTTCCCCTCCCAATTTGATCTTTTTTTTTTTTTTTTAGAGTTTTGATTAAAATAGCCCTCCCTTGATTAACTCCTTAAAGAGGCCTATTCACTGAATGGGCATTACCTCAAAGTGAGAACCTGAAAAGACCTTACCTTGAAAAGGCCAGGGTCTCCCAATGCATCTTGGGCCATCTCCAGCTGTCCTGGTGAATATCAGGTCACTGGACGCAGTTGACTCTAGAGGAGAAAATGATGCTGGTGTCCTTGCACAGCCCTCCTTCACTCAAATCAAAGTCAACTGCAAGTCATGTCATCATTTTCCGGATGTCATGGTCCTCTTCTAGAATGAAGGACAAATATACGTTCATGGAGGTGGGGCAAAGAGGAGCAGAAGGGCTGAAGACATAATTTGTAATTGAGTTAAATTACAATGATTCATTCATCTTTAGATAATGAATTCTCATTTTCCCACAAAGAGAGGTGTAGCTGAAGGAAAGAATGTTCCTGACTTGCTAAGATCAATAGATGGCTTGCCAAGTCCTTCCCCTGAGAGAGGATACACAGAACCTCCAGGCTGAGCGTGGGACCCAGCTTGAAGTCATTATGTTGAAAAGCATCTCCTGATGGTTAAATTTACATTGTCTTCATGCCTTAGTACAATGCATTGCTATTGAATTTGTAGTTCATGCAAAGTCTATGAAAGCCCACAAGGAGCACTGAATTTTAGTTTTCGTGATTGCTTTTACCAAACACTACATTTTAACTTGGGAAAAGTAGTGAGAAGTTTCAGAGCTAGTGCTCTCAGGCAGACTCTAGAAAACTCATGTAATACTAGATTTGGGGAGATATTAGTTCATTCCTACTACCACATGATCTTCATGACTGAAGGGAAAGTACTCACAAATTATTCTTAAATTATTTGCTGAAAATGCATTCAAGTTAAAATTTAAGAGAGAAAAGACTTTGGTATTCGTTTTTAAAGTAAGTTTCTTGAAAGAAAAAAGAAAGAAAAAATATTTATTAAGCTTCACTGTATGTCAGGCACTAAGTGCTAGGGATACAGATACAAAGTCACAACAATCACTTCCCTCATGGAACTTAGATTCTAACAGGGGGAGTCAATATGGGAGAATGGTGGCCATCAAGGTATGTGTTGATTTGGGAAGTTACAGGAATAGTGAGTGGAGCCATTTTCTTATAGCAGTGGCTTAACTGATTTTATTACAACTCCTGAACTTGAAATTAGATTGATCTGGAGGGGTTGGGGGGGCGGGGTATATGTATAGGGGTAGGGCTAAAATACAGCCAGGGTTGATTTTGCAGCATGTCTGAGGCACTCTAGGTAGAGCAGAGCATCTGACACACTCACCCTTCAGGACAACTTGGAGGAAGGGCAGAAGTTCTAAAGTGGAAAGAGTTAAGTCTTTCAGAGCTTGTATTCTGTCCTGGGGGATGCAGCTGTCACTGAAGCACTAGATTTTCCACCTAGTCCAAATACATCCTACCTATTCCTTATTTCAATGTTTTACAATTATTCTTTGGGTGGTGCCAAAGGAAACCTTTGCAGTTGGATGGTGGTCAAATTTTAACAATTTTATGCCATTTTAAAATTTTATTAAGGATGTGAAACAGAAACTCGAACTTCCATGTGGGTTTATGTTTTTCTGGGAAACCTCCTCCGTGGAATAGGAGAAACTCCCATTCAGCCTCTGGGGATTACGTACATTGATGACCATGCCAGTGAGGACAATGCTGCATTTTATATTGGTAATGATTGCTTCTTTGTCTCAGAAATAAATGCCTGGGTGCTTGAACATGAAGTGTTTTTTCTTTTTTCTGTGTAAGACAGGGCAAGGAGCCCTGAAATTGGAGAAGAGTAACCAGGTTTCAACTTTAAGCTTTGTCACTTTCTAACTGTGTACCTTGGACAAGTCCATTCTAGCTACTCCCTGAGCTTTCATTTCCTCATCTGTTAAAAAGGGGATGATAATATTTGCATGTGTTAGTTTACAACTATTGGGAACATCAAATTTCATAAAGTATATAAAATTATTGGTAACTAGAGAGTTGTATGGATACATTATTATTTAGTATGAGTGTATAGGGGTTTCAAATATGCTTTGCTTGCTAAAAGGAACTCCTTGGATAAGAAAAATCCCTTTTCCAAGGTATAGGTCTGCTTCTTCTCTACAGTTTATAATATCAAAGTTACCTAGAACATTATGAGGTTAAGACAATTGTCCAGGTTCACATAGCCAGTATGTGTCAGAAGCTGGATTTGCCTGGTCTCTCCTGGTACTGTTGCTTTTGTTATTATACTACGATAACATTGAATTGGGTCAATGAGGGAGATTTGTTAAATAGGGTTGCCACTCATGCTAATATTCTTAATTTAGAATTGTAATTATAAAATGGCTCATATTTATGCCACGTAAAACCAACAATAGGCTAGGGGTTAAAATCAAAATCAAATGCTAGAAAAGGTCTCATCTCCTACATGGTTCCTACTGCATCTCTATGTCCCAAACAACAAAACAAACAAAAAAACCCAAGAAAACAAAACAAAACAAAAAAAACAGGTTCAGCCATAAGTATTTATGAGAAATAATATTAATTTGGGCAAATGTATTCTTTAATAGAATAAATTTAAGAAAAACTCAAAGAAAACTAATATTGAGGCAGAATGGGTCCTGGACATTCCTCTTGGGGCCTTGTTTCTTTCAGCACCCTTTCTACTAGGATAAACACCCAGAATAAGATACACACAGCTACATGTTCCCTCTAGTATTTTCATTTAGACAGAGGTCACCTCTCATTTTCTTAAAAAAAAGCTACTCCAGATGTGGCCCAGTTGGAATGTTGTCATGGAATAACTACCACCTTTCTCTTCACTCCCCTGTCTACTCCAGAGAGTCCCAATCTACAGCAGTCATAAAACCCTCCTCTATATTCTCCCCTTTCCAGGACTGATCTCTACTTTGTTTCCTCTCTTTTCAAATTGGGAACAAATACAAATCTCAGGTGGTTTCGTTGGTTAGTCAAAGCCTTTGCCAGGGGTTGTTACATTGTTAATTATTAATAATAATAATTAAAATTAATAATAATTCATAGCAATATAACATCATTTTCATTATAGTGTCTAGATGCCTGTTTCACCTATGTCATTTAAATTAGCATAAAAGACTGAATTCATAAAGGAATGTGGGTATGTAACTAAATTACACTAGATTATATATAATTTTTACAAAGTTGTTGACAGAACTCTAGAAAATGATGGACATTTTTTAAGTGTTGAGGTCAGAACTTTGCTCCTTCCAGTTCCATATTTTCCTTTTTGCCTTTTTCCTCTCAAATTACCAAAGGGATGGTTGAACAGATTTGCCATTTGCTTTCAAAATTGCCAAAGGGGTGAATGAAAAGGCACTTTATTTGCTAAAAGGGTTACAAAGGAAGAGCTCTGCAGGGAAAGTCCTATATACAACAAGTTTGTAAAGTAAGTAAAGTTCTTTATAAAGTATAGTGCTCATTACAATTTACTTTCTTTTGTTCCTCAAAGTTCCTAACAGTTTCTCCCTCTGATGTTAGGTGATGATCTCCTGTCCCCCTATCAAAGCCTAGATAGAGAAAAAGAATTTATGCCAGTCACACTTTAGTGTAAACTGGAGATAGGCAGCTAGGTAGCTGTAGGGCTTAGTAGATTTGGTGTCAGGGAGACCTGAGTTGAAGCCTACCTCATACTTTTTAGGTGTGTGACCCTGGACAAGTCACTTAACCTTCTGTGCCTCTGCTTCCTCATTTGTAAAGTAGGGATCATACATAATAGAACCTACCTCTCAGAGTTGTTGTGAGAATGAAAGGAGATAATATATGTAACATGCTTTGTAAACCTTGAAGTGCTATATAAATGTTTAGTGGTAGTAGTAGTGGTGGTGGTGGCAGCAGTAGTAGCAGTGGTAGTAGAGGTAGTAGTGGTGGTGGGAGTAGTAGTAGTAACAGTAGTAACAGTAGTAGCAGTAGTAGTAGCAATAATAGTCTTACCTCTTCCAGAATATTCTCATTTTAAGGTTGTTATTTGTGAAACGAGAGATTTTATCTTCTGGCAAAGGGATTTCAGGTATTAGTGAAAATTAGTCTTGGTGATTGGAAGAGGATTAATTTGGGGTGACAGGGAAACTTCTCTGGGTCTATGGAATTATGTAGGGTAAAGGAGCATCTGTTGTATGTACTGGCGAAAAAAGCATTTTGGAAAATTATATTATTCAATTCTCCCCCATCATCAGAGTCCTTGTGAGATTGGGTGAATTATTGTCTCTCTTTAAAGAAAAGGTCTAGGTAATTTAAATACCTTAAAAATGCTTGTTTCTGATCAAAGCTAATAAAATAATGAAGCAGATTAAATTATTCCTTTTCTCTACTGAGCTTATCGTCAATTAATTATGCCCACTTATTTGACATGCTGTATACATCATTTCATGAGATGCTTACAACATCATAGTTGATGCAAATATAATTCCCTTTTTCAGATGAGTAAGTGAAGATCAGTGAGGTTAAAAGATTTGTTCCTTTATAAAATTATAAATTTCTTGGAGGCACGGTAAATTTGTTCTTCATCTTTTTTTTAATGGCCATCACAGAAGTGCTTTGCACATATTAGCCTGGTAAAGATTTGTTTAATTGAACTGATGTCCAATGTGACTTGAATCCAAGTCAACACTATCTCTCATGGTGATGCTTCGAGGCCTTGAAAGTGTTAATTGCTTTCTCTAATATAATATTTAGTCTAGAATGTTTAGCCTTGATCAGATAACCTTAACTGATGCTTTTACTCTATATAAAAACATTTTTCCCCACCTGGCCCCCCCAAAAAACCTCTCCCACAAAAATGGGGGAAAAATCAAATAAGTTGGAAGGGACCTAGGAAGCCATCTAGTTCAGCCTTTATCTAAACCAAAGTGTGAAATATGCTCTACTGATAAAATCACTGATTGAACTGACATTTATTGTTGGGGAATTTCTGCATTTTTAACAGGGGTAATTTTTTAAAATTTTCTTTTTAGGGTGTGTGCAGACAGTTGCAATTATTGGACCAATATTTGGATTTCTTTTGGGTTCACTGTGTGCCAAACTATATGTTGACATTGGCTTTGTAAACCTAGGTAAGGCAGAATTTTTTTAAAAAGAGTTATTGTGGGTTCTTTCAAAGAGATGATATGAATAATATTCGTGATTTTCAGAAGATAAATGTTAATAAAGTGATTAACTGAAAAAAATAATCCTTATATTATTTTTCTCCATGTATATTAATAAGAGAAATATGGAAAGCAGGTGGTGATTAGGAAATGGTTTATAATTTGTTGGTAGAATGTATCACCTTTCTAGGGCTCAAGTTCAAATACATTCCAGGGCAGGAAAGCCTGAATGCTGTGGTCACTCCCTGGCTTTGGGGAATTCCAGGTGTGTCAACATTTATTACAGCCAGATCTATTGACAATATAATTGGGAAATTCAGCAGAGACATGAAGGCCTGACAGTCTCTAGAAATCAAATGTCTTTTTATTCTACAAAATTATCCGTAGGTTAGGTCTTGGGGACCACTACAGGGAAGCCTTGAATTTCCCTGTCAGGATTTCGCTCATGCATTGAGTAAACCAAGTATTTCCCAGTGCCACAGCTTGTCCTTTTCTATGATAGCTACATTTATAAGAAATAGCTCATTATTCTAAACAACCAGAATCTCAGAAAAAAAGGGAACAAGATAATACTGTCACTTATTTTAAAAATTGAGAATTAAAATTTGAAGCTATGACAAGAAAAAGTAGAGTGGCCTGGTATTTGTAAAATTCCTACAGCTGTTGGCAGTTCCTTTATTCAAGTCCATGAGAAATCCAAAGGTTACCATATGAAGTACAGGTTTGTTGTATGGTGACCAATTAACTCATTTCCCTGGTGAAAAATTATTTTAGAGTATAAAGAAATGATATGGAAAAGAGATGATTCAAACAAGTGGCTGTTTTGTGGTATTTCTGGGAAGCACATCAAATTAATAACTAATTTCTAAAATGCCAGAGATTTTTCTATTTCTATTTTCAAACGATGGATGATAAAAAAACAAGAGGCTTATGAATGGAGGAGATGCTCAAACTATGTTAATGCATTTTATAGGATGGTAGATTAAGAGTTGAAGAGATCTCAGAAGTTATCTAGTGCCAACCATCATTTTACAGATAAGAAAACTGACCCCTGAGATGTTACGTTCTTTTCCTGAGGTTCCCCAGCGAGTAAGTGACAAAGTCAAGATCTGAACTCAGACAGTCTGACTCCAGGCCTAGTTTACTGTACTACTTTAAAGTTGTATAGCAGAAATAAAATGTCTACAGTGAAGAAATGAAACCAAGTATGTAGTGGAAAAAATGGATCTTGGTTGTAGCCCTTGGACTACTATGAACTAGCTGTGTGACTTTTGCCGAGCTATGTAACTTTTTTGTGTCCTGGGATCTTCATCTGTAATCTAAATGAGCTGAATTGTATAATTGTTATAAAATTCTGTAGTTTTAGGAAGAAGAATCGTATTCAATGAAAAAACATTTAATAAAATATAAATCACTAATATTTCTGTAGCACTTGTGTTACAAGCTTTTTTTATAACATCTTGAAGTAGTACAATTATCCCAATTTAATAGATGAGGAAACTGAGACTTCAAAGGATGAATGAAAGAAAATGCAATTGTTAAAGTACTTACTATGTGCTAGGCACCATGCTAAGCCCTGGATACAGGCAACTAGGTGGCACCATGAATAGAGTTCTGGACCTAGAGTCTGGAAATTATGACTTCACATTACTAGATGTTTTACCCAGAGAAAGTCATTTAACCTCTGCCTCAATTTCTTCAGCATGTAAAATGAAGATAATAACGCCACCTACTTCCCAGGGTATAAAATGCTAACTTATTATTATTATTATTATTATTATTATTATCATTAACCAATACAAATGTGAGAAAATCCTCATCCTAAAAGATATTACATTATAATGAGGATGTCATATGTAAGCAAGTTACGGCTAAGAAAGTAAATTTTGATCTGAGGATTCTGTGTAATGATGAATTGATTAATAAAGTAGTTGGCTAACACATCCATTCCTGAAACAATTATTATTGTATTAATATTATTATATTACTATTATCCAGTATTAATCATGTGATTCCTTTGCTCAGAACTCAACCGCCACAACATACCACACACACACATGCCACACACACACATATATGCCACACACACACATATATGCCACACACACACGTGCCATGTGTACACACACACACACACACACACATACACACACACAGAGTAACAATAATGTTACTTGCAACTAGTGTGGCTGTGTAAGGCCAATAATGCCAGAACACAGAAAGGCTGCTAGCACAGATTCTTTGATCTGCTTTTCTAAAGAAAGTAACTTTAAGGGGTTAACAATATCACTTTAATTAAACATACATATATCATTCACTTTGTTCAGGGGAAAAAGGTTAGCACCCTGAACTTCAGAGCAAATGTAAACAGAAATTACAAGCAGAAATTATAAACAGAGATAGAAGGGAGGGCAGACTGGGGAAAGGGACAATCAGAATACATGCCATCTTGGGGTGGGGGCAGAGCAGAGATAGGGTGAAAATTTGTAACTCAAAATCTTGTAGTCTTGTGGAAATGAATATTGAAAACCAAAAATAAATTTAAAAAATAAATAAAAAGAAAGAAAGATGAAAACAACAAGAAATTACAAAGAGAGCAAAATAACACAAATCAATAGACAGGCTTCTATCCATCTGACCATAGTCATTACATACATAGTTACCAGAGAGAGAAGCACCAAAATCTGGATTTTCAAAGCCATGGGCTCTTATCAGCTACCCAGAATCTTGATTAGCCAAACAATGTGACCACTATTCCAGTGAGTGAAACCCCCCAAACAAAACACCAACTTCAGATCATATATACACTTTTCAGGGCCCTGGGGCTTAGTATTTACTTAGCAAAAGTGTGTGGGGCATGAGGCTTTCTTGTTTCTTAAGCAGGTCTTCAAGAACTCTTGATTAAATTCATTTGAATCCATCAATCCAATTGAAACAAAGCCAAGACTCATCAAAGGCACTTGATTATCTCAGTGCTGAGAAGCACTCCAGAACAGAAGACAACAAAAAGTCCCACTTTGTTTGCCATTTCATTTGAAAGGCAAGACTCATCAAAGGCATTTAATTGCCTTAGTGCTGAGAAGCCCTCCAGAACAAAAGATAACAAAAAGTCCACTTTGGTTGCCATTACATTTGAAAGAAAAGAAGCATTCCTAAAGAAAAAACAAAGGCAAAAAGTCCCTCCCTGCTTGCCATCTCTCCCTCTCTCTCTCTCTCTCTCTCTCTCTCACACACAAACACACACACACACAGAAACACACACACACACACACACACACACACACACATCACAGAATCTCAGAATTGGAAGGGACCTAAGAGCAAGAGGTGAAAAGTATGGTGATGGTGGTGATAGTGATGATCAAGTTTTCATTCAAGCAGCTAGGTGGCACAGCGGTTAGGGTGCTTGGCCTAGAGTCAGGAAGACTCATCTCCTCAAGTTCAAATTTGGCTTAAGATGCTTAATATCTGTGTGACCCTGGGCAAGTCATTTAACCCTGCTCACTTCAATTTCCTAATTTGTAAAATGAGCTAGAGGAGGAATGGCAAAACCACTCCAGTATTTTTGCCAAGAAAACTCAGAATGGGATCATGAAGAGGTGGATATTACTGAACAACAATACAAGTTTTCGCTCAGTCACCATCAAGATGGCATAGTCCCACTGTGGAAGTTAAAAAGCTGAATAGAATTATTTCCCTAGAAATTGGTGGAATGGATTGTGAGAGTCAGGAATAGAAGGTGACAGCAGGATTGAGCAACCTAGGAGTAGAATGACTGGGACAGTACAATCAGTGTGGATACAGTTGAATATAAAACTTTGATAATAAAAGGAAACCAGCCACAACTCTGGAGTGAAACAATGGGAAATATACAGACATGTGGCCATCCTTTCTCCCAACCTGAAACCAATGAAACAGGAAGCACATGTCCTGTGAAAAACTATTTTATATGGAATAGTTTAGGTGGGCATAGGTTAAAAATGTCCAATTTCATTGCTCATATCTAACATCAGCATTTGCTCTCATTTGTACTAATCTCAAGTACCATCTGCCGGCATCATGTCCTCAGTTGTCAGCTCTCTTTTCTCTACTTTCGAATGAAATGTATTTGCTCTGTATTTATAGCAATTATTTACCAGTGTAAATGGTGTTTTCCTTCCTTAGAATGCTCTTTGAGGACAAAGATTTTCCTATCTCTCCTCTTCCACCTCCCTTTTATGTATTATCTTCCCCTTGAGTGGAAGGAATGTCTTGATTGTATTTATCTCCCCATAGTTCAGCACAGTGCCTAGCACATAGTGAGTGCCATAATAACTACAATAATAATAACTAGCATTTATATAGTGCTTTAAGGTTTACAAACTGCTTTACAAATGTCTCATTTTATCTTTACGACAACCCTGGGAGATAGGTGCTATTACTATCTTCATTTTATAGTCAAGGAAACCGAGATAGAGGTTACATGACTTACTCAGGGCCATTCAACTCAGATATTCCTGACTCCAGGTGCAGTGATTTATTCATGGCACCACCTAGCTGCCTCTGGTAAATGCTTTATATCTATCTATCTATCTATCTATCTATCTATCTATCTTCTTTGTACCCAGCACAGCACTGAGCACATAGTAGGTGTTAATTAGGACATTGAATTGGATTGGGGAGAGGATTCTCAGGAGATGGCAGAGTGGTCAGAAAATTTCAAGCTTTCAAGATTTTCCTACACAAAAGAGACAAAATAGCACCTCTGGGTGAACATAAGGCTGTGAAAATAACAGTAGAGGCAGAACAGGGGTCCTCTTGCGACAATCTGAGAAGATCTGAAGAAAAATCTAATGACTATATTTCCTCCCTGTGAAGAGTAAACATCTCCAGGCTAGGGTCCACTTTAACAACAAGTGGCAAGCTGCTTAAGTAGAAAGTGGCAAGCCCTGGGCTGAGCTGGGTTGGGAGGCTGCCTCTGGGAGTTGGGCATCTGACCTGGGGAAGATCTAGGGAACCTTTGTTGACAAGGAACACCAGACCCAGCTGTGCTGTGGAAAGAGACAGGAGACGGTAGGGGTGAGAAGGAACTACCACATGTCTGATGAGTGCAGAAGCAGTGGAGCAGAATGCCCCTGGCTGTGGACACTTACAGGAGGCTGGAGGTCTTAGTTTGAGTTCAAGTCAGAGGGGAGAACTGAAGAGGATCAGAGGCCAGAGGCACCATCCCCCATGCCCCAGGACTAAAGGTGATTATAAAAACTAAATTATCACAAAAAAATACACAGGCAAAGGAGAAAAATCCAACCATAGAGAGCTACTATGAGAATAAGGAAGACTGGAGTTCATCTTCAGAGGAGGATATTGAAGCAAAGAGACCCTCTTCTATCCCAAAGAGTAATGTCAAATGCTCCCCTGCCCAAAAAGAATTCATTGAAGAACTTAAAAAAGACTTTAAAAATCAAATAAGATTGAGGAAAAATTAAAAAGAAAAATAATATAGGAAAACAAGAAGATTATGACAAGAATGTCAACCAATTAGAAAAGGACATCCATAATCTTAAGGAAGAAAATGACTCCTTGAAAATCAGAATAAGGCAAGGGGAAGCCAGCAAAGTTTTAAGAAGGAATAAAAAAATATATAAAGAATAAAAATTAGAAGAGAATGTGAAACATCTCATAAAACAAACAACAGATATAGAGTACCTATCAAGAAGACAAAACATAATAATTGGACTACCTGAATGTTCTGATCAAAAAATAATTTTGATATAAATAATACAAGGAATTATTAAAGAAAATTGTCCTGAAGCATTAGAACAAGAAAGTAGAAATAGAAAAATTCTACCAATCACCACCTGAAAGAGAGCCTACAAGGGAAGCTCACAGGAATGTTATAGTTAAATTATAAAACCCACAGATTAAGGACAAAATATTATAAGCAACAAGAAAAAAAAAAACAATTTACATATGATGATACCACAATTAGAATCACATAAGACCTAGCACTGACAACACTAAATATCACAGGTCTTGGAACACTGTATATTGAAGAGCAAAAGAATTGGGCCTCCAGCTGAAAATATCATACCCAGCAAAGCTAAGCATAATTTTGAATGGAAAAAAATGGCTATTTCATCAACTGTCAGACTTTCAGGACTCTGTTAAAAAACAAACAAACCCTGAACTCAACAGAAGATTTGACATATGAGAGCCAAGAGAAATATAAGCTACATACCAATGACCAATTATAAGAGACTAAATAAGGATAGAATGTTTTCCTTTTATGTATGGAAAATGTAAAACCTATGTCTAAAATTGTTAATAGTAATTAGGTACTTATAAGAAAGATTGGGGAAGACAAATATGATATGACTTTCAAAAGTAAAACCAACAACATTTAAAAGAGTATTTATCTTATACAAATGAGGTACAAGAGGAAGAACCAATACAGAAGATTTAGATGGGGGAGGGAGACTTTTAGTTCTGGAAACCTAATTTCATCAGGAATGAGTTTAAGGGGGGAAAATACATATACATCTAGAAGAGTATAAAAGTTTTCTAAATTTAAAAAAGAAATAAAACTCTAGGGGATGTAAGGACAATCTGTAAGTGAAAGATCTTTCCTGCCTATTGAATAAGCCTGAGGTGGAGCCAAGTTAGGGAAGCCTGATTAGAGGCAGGCCCACACCCTTTCATCAACTATGTGTGAGGACCCAGGCCTCAGGCCTCAGGCCTCACACCTTTTTTCTAAATAAGCTCTGAGCCCTCAGGGCCCCAAACAGGGTATAAGATCTCTGAGGTTGGCATTTTGCCTTTGGGGGCACACTTATTGAAAGAGTATTGGTGAGTAGACTCTGGGTACGCCCTTGAAGCAGCATACACCCCCAACCTCCCTTCCCCCACCTTTGAAAACCCAGGTGTTGGTGCTTCTCTAGTATCTATGTATGTGATGTCTTGATTGGACAAAGCCTGTCTGCTGATTTGTGTTTATTTGGTCTGTTTATATAAGATATGCTTGTAATTTCTGTTTGTATCTGCTCCGAGGTTCAGGGTGCTGGCTTTTGCTCCTGAACTAAGTGAATGATATATGTATGTGTAATTAAAGTAAGATTGTTAACCCCTTAAAGTTGCTTTCCTTAGAAAAACAGATCAAAGGATCTGTGCTAGCAGCCCTCCTGTATGCTGGTGTTGTTGGTCTTACACCCCCACAGCAGCTGCTAGCAACATTGTTACAGGGGATAGGGAGGGGGCAGAGGATAAAGAAAGGATCTCTAGAGAGAAGGGTGAGGGAATAGGTTAAAAGGGGATTGTGTAGAAGGGTATTTAGATTTAGAAGAATGGGAATATAAGGGAGGGAGCTTTAGACAGGAGGACAGAATAGGTCAAAGGGGTGTACAAAAGGGTGTTTACATTTAGGGCAATTCGAGGATAAGGGAGGGTAAGGCAGCAGGTAGAAGTAAGGTAGAGGAGTTAGGAGAGATAGGAAAAAAGATATGCGTAAACCTAAAAACAAGATTAGGAGTAGAATCTCTTAGGGAAAGTATATGTTTATACATGTATGTATGTATGTATGTATGTGTGTATATATGTATGTATGTGTATATATGTATAATTGTATGTATATATACATACATACATAAATATATACATGTGTGGAGATATGTGTGTGTGTGTGTGTGTGTGTGTATGTCAATGCTCAGTTGTAGTCTGGGGGTGGCAGGTAGGGGAGGGGGAGGGAGATAAAAAGAACAAAGTAAAAGGTGTACAGCAGAGAACAAAAGAAAGCCTACAAGGAAGCACAGAATAGATGGCTAGCTTTCAACTTAACACACAGTATTTAATACATAGGCTTTCTTGAAATGATAAGTTATTGCCATATATTTTGAATCCTCTCCTATGTCCTGCTGTGCACATGATATGTTTTTTTCTTTTCTTATTTTATATTTAAGTTTACAATGTTGTTTTCTTTTCTTATTATGTATTTAAGTTTTAGTATTTGTTTAGAAGAAAAAAAGAACATGATTGAACATGATCCAAATAGCTCTTCATTCTTTTTGAGTGAAAAAAATAGTGGTATATAATAGGAAGAAAGAAAGGTTAACATTAAAACCTAATGTGGAAAAATTGAACCTCTGTTTGATTAAGGATCAATTCTTTTTGTGGTGGAATACTAAATAAAGATTTTGCTATGTGGACACCTCACTTATCCTCTTTGTCTTTTAGGTGACCTAGCCATTACTCCAAAGGACACACAATGGGTAGGTGCCTGGTGGCTAGGTTATTTAATAGCAGGTGCCCTAAGTCTTATTGCAGCTGTGCCTTTCTGGTTCTTGCCAAAGAGTCTCATGAAACCTGAAGGCAGGAAAGATTCCATTTCCTCTTCTGAAAAATCAAAGTTTATTGTTGAAAATCCTAAGGAATATCACACACACTATCAAGAAAAAGTGTCAATGCTTGAAATGGCAAGAGGTGAGTAAAATCCCACATTTTAAAAAATGTTCCTTAGATACTTTACCCAGGGGCCAAAATTGAAAGTTGCATGGTGTGGGGGGGCCCATTGAGTCTAGAAAGAAAAGAAAGGGAGGTAGGAGGATGTTCTAAACATGAGACATAACATGAACGAATGAATGGAGGGTGAAGAGGTCAGAACCAGATCAATTTAATATAGGATGATAATATAGGATGAAGAAAAATATTCATATGAAAATCTACATAGGTCAAATGGAGACAGAATGTAAAAAGGCTTTGAAATCTAGAATAAGGACTTTGTAATTTACCCTATATATAGTAAGCAATCACTAACAGTTTTTGAATGGGGAGGAAGAGACATCATATAATTAGACCACTATATTGGAAAGATAATTTTGGTAATTGTGGGTTGAAGAGGAAAGAGATTGGAGACAGACCAGTTAGGAGGCTATTATAGTAGTATATGTAAGGCTGAACCAAGACAATATCCATGTGAGTAGGGAAAAAAAAGATATGTGGGGAAGATATTTTAGCCTTGAGAGAATTGGCAACCAAATGAATTTCTCAGGTGAGGGTCAGGGAAAAGTTAAAGATGACTCTGAGGATGATAGCAAAAAAATTGATCAAAGCCTATCTTATATTTTTTTGGTAATTGGTCCATGTTATTTTCACTTTGTAGATTTTCTGCCTTCTCTGAAGAGGCTTTTTGGAAATCCAGTGTATTTTTTATACTTGTGTGCAAGCACCGTTCAGTTTAATTCTTTATTTGGAATGGTCACATATAAACCCAAGTATATCGAACAACAGTATGGACAATCATCTTCGAAGACAAATTTTGTTATAGGTATGCTTTCCTTGACTTCCAAGTCTTTTCAAAACTAAATTTTCTTTTAGGTTATGTTGTCTCCTCAGATTTTGAGGGAAGAAAGTGTCTCAAAATTTACTCTGCTGATGTCGGCGGAGATATAAATGTGAGAAAAGCTCTAACAGGAAAATGTGTATATAATTTTTTGTGATTATCTCAATGCAAGAATTGCTTGCTGATTATAAGGCAGCTGTAAGTGTGAGTAAACTGGGAAGAAGTCATAGGTTATAGATACAGACCTGAAAGGAAATGTAGAAGTCATCTAACCCTGCATTCTTAATTTACAAATGAAGAAACCAAAGGCCAAAGAGATTAAGTCACTTTTGCCCAAGGTCACCCAGGTGAGTGGCAGAGTCCAAATTCCAATTCAAGCCCTGTGATTCCAAGTTCAGCTCTCTTTCCTCTGCACTATGCTGAGACAGTCCTCTTCAAGCTTTAAAAAGGACAAACCAAATAGCTCTTCTTTACCAGCAACTTTTTAATATAAGGATTAATATTTTTATATGCAGCCAAAATCTCAACATCATTGCTGGTTTTGTCTAAGCGACATTAGGACTAGTGGGTATTACAAAAAAGAGCAAGACCTTACAGATTTAGTTCAAGCTATCATTTTACACATGAAGTTGTAAAATGTCTCAGGAATCTGAGACAAGGAAAGGATAAACGACATAGTTAATAAATAGCAGAACTGTACTTCCAACCAATTTCCACTCATCCAAATACAGGGTTTTTCCACCATTTCACAGAAGTACAGTTAATGACAAAATGAGTCCCATAAGCAACCAGTAGCATACAGAAGTGCATGGAAACAAGCCAGAAGCTCCAAACTAGTAAACAACTTCTTTGGAACAAGTGAAGCATTTTAGAAAACTGCATTAACACTTATGTCTCTGGGGGTCTGCTTTATTAAACTATGGTTGCAGGGTATGAATATTTTTCTAACTTGTTCACCCTCAAAATGAGAGAAGTTAGCATAGAAGGATGGTCTATTCTTACTGAGAAATGAAGAAAAAAGATCATTTGGATGATAATATTAGAACTAAAAAAACCTGGAAAAGTAAGAGCACTTCAGCAGGACTCTGTTACATATTAGAAGCATCATCTAACCTGGTTTATTCTTCTCTCAAACAACCTAGAAGTCAATGACAGACTACTAAAAAGACTAGAGTACTTAATTCAGTGCTTAAATGATCTGTGACTTAACTGGTGGGTTGACAGTCTCCAAGAATTTTGAAGAATTTAAAATAATATGGCAAACTCAATAACAAATATCTCCAGATGTAGTTAAGCTGGTCTTCAGATAAAAAAAGAAATAAAAAAAAAACTTGTTCTCTTATGAGATTCATATACGAAATTTTTCCAGTTCAGTGGGAACTACCAGAAGTTTTTCTTCTTAAACATAACTTTAAAACCATTAATTCATTGAGGGATTTAACAAGCATTTACTGAATTACAACAAAGTATAAGGTGTGATGCTTGGCATTGGGGATGCATGGACAAAGGTAAATAGTCTTTGCCCTCAAGAAACTTCGAAGGAGATTAAAGGGAGTTTACAAGTTTAAAGGAGACTCTAAACTTCTCCCTAAAATAAAGACCCATTTTGACACCAAAAATCCAGTGATTACTATATGGCTATGAATTATAGAATTCCACAGTGCCTGAGGAATTAAGGCTGAAGATTAGTTTTTAAAAAAAAAAAGCAGTTGCCATCCATGGTGAGTGTAGAAGGATTGAAGCATTTCATCAGAGAAGCACTGGGCACCAGAAACATCACAAAATGTATCACAAAGATATATGCATCACTACAGAGAGAAGTGGATCAGTCATTTATCAAGAATGAAAGGCAAAGGGAGCAGAGCTAAGATGGTGGAGTGAAAGCAAGGACTCACCTGAGCCCTCCCTCAATTCCCTTCAAATATCTTTTAAAAAGTGACTCTGAACAAATTTGAGAGTGGCAGAATCCACAAAGAGACAGAATGAGTCAGATTTCCATCCCAAGACAACCTGGAAGGTCAACAAGAAGGGTCTGTTGCACCTGGCTGGGAGAGGAGCACAGTCTAGCACACAGGCTGTGCCAGCTCAGATGCCACCATGGCAAAGCCAGAGCAGACCCCAGGGGACTGAATCACTGGCAGTAGTGGTGATTTCCAGACTTCTCAGCACACAGATGCCAGAGACAACCTAGCAGCTCAGCAGGAGAGGGGGGTCTGACCTGGGTGAGAGAAGCCCAGACCTGTGCAGGGTGAGAGACAGCAGCAGCAGCAGCTGTTCCTGGAGCTAGCAGCCAGACTGAATATTTGAAAGTCACCAGTTTAAACTTTGAGAAGCCAAGATAGTAGAGTAAGCAGTAAGTTGCTCTCATCTTCCTTTATAAACCTTGAAACCCAGAGAATATTGTACCAGGAAAAATCCTGGAATAGTGGAGCTAGTAGAAAAGTGAGGTACAGCAGTCTTTTAGCTCAGGAGGCTAGGGGAGTTAACAAGAATGGTCCCGCTTGCTATGTCTGACAGAGACCAGTACAGGACCAAAGGCATCCCAGCAAGCCAGAGGCAAGCACCACCTCAGCAAAACAGCAGGAGATTCTGAGCCCCAGGGTGGAGGAGCAGGCAAGCTCAAACAGCCACCAGCCACCACTACCAGTTTCATCTCAGCACCAGGTAAACTACCAGACCACTAGAACCTCTAGTTACCAGCACCTGAGGACCCAGCACAGAAAACCAGTAACCAGGCCCCTAGCCTCCAGTACAAGAAGTCTGGGACAGTGCTGCAATGGCTTCAGAAGCAGAGATCAAATTTAAAAGCCAGATAAAAGGCAAACAACATGAGCAAAAAGCAACAAGAATAAATAGTGACCACAGAGAAGTATCTTGGTGACAGGAAAGATCAAAACACAAATTCAAGAGAGGACAACATGGTCCAAAACCTCATAGAGGAATATGAATTGGTCTCAAGTCCAAAAAGTCTTCTTGGAAGAGCTCAAGAAGAATTTTAAAAGCCAAATAAGAGAGGTAGAAAAAAAACTGAACAATTCTTTTAAAAATACAATTGACAAAATGGAAAAAAGTAAAATGAAGAAAACTCTTTAAAAAGTAGAATTGGGTAAGTGGAAGCTAAGGACTCTATGAGACATCAAGAATCTGTCAAACAAAAACAAAAGAATGAAAAGAAAAGAAAATGTAAGATACCTCATTGGAAAAACAACTGATCTGAAAAATAGATCCAGGAGAGATAGTTTAAGAATTATTGGTCTACCTGAAACCCATGATCAAAAAAAGAGCCTGGACAGTACAATTCAAGAAATCATCAAGAATAACTATCCTGAGGTCCTAGAAACAGAGGGTAGTAGTCATTGTAAGAATCCACTAATCACCTCCTGAAAGAGATCCCAAATTTAAAATGCCAAGGAAGATTGTAGCCAAATTCAGAAATTATCAGATCAAGGAGAAAATACTGCAAACAACCAAAAAGAAACCTTTCAAATATCATGAAACTACAGGAAGGATTATGCAGGATCTTGCGGCTTCTACATTAGAACATCTGAAGGCTTGGAATATGATGTTCTGTAAGGTAAAGGAGCTTGGTTTACAACCAAGGATCAATGACTCAGTGAAAATGAGCATAATCTTTTAGGGGAGGAGACAGATATTCAATGGAATAGGTTACTTCCAGACTTTCCTACTGAAAAGACTAGAGCTCAATGGAAAATTTGATCTTCAAATACAAGACCCAAGAGAGGCATAAAATGGTAATCAGGAAAGAAAAAAAGAATGAAAGACAGAATATAGGCATCCCAAATATTACCTTACTACCCATTCAATGTCCAGAAATTTAGAGGAATAATCTTAGTGCATTAGATGGTCCCCAAGTGGAGTGTTTATGGGAGGAGATGAACAAAATATGCATAAAATGAGAATAGGCAGATGGGTTGCAATCTGAACCATTGGAAGTATCCATAACAGTGAGGTCACAGATCTAGTCAAGTAGGGAAGAAAGTAAGGATATTCATGTTGTTGTTTAGTCATTCAGTCATGTCTGACTTATTATGACCCTGTAAAGGTTTCTTGGCAAAGATAATAGAGGAGCTTGCTATTTTCTTTCTCCAATGAATTAATGCAACAGAAATTAGCTGACTTGCTCAGAGTCACAAAGCTAGTGACTATCTGAGGTTATATTTGAACTCATGCCTTCCTGACTTCAGACCCAGTACTCTATCCACTGAGCTACTTAGCTACCTCAATATATTCATGGCTAGCCTCAAGCAAATATCTAAAAGATTTTTATGCATAAAAGGAATTTGATACATTCATTTTGGCCTAGAAATTATAGGAGCAATGAATAATAATTCTAGAGAGTAAAGAAATCATGCCAATATAAGGAAAAGCTTCCAAACAATTTCCAAAAATGTATGAAGGTCAAAAATTGAAATGTTCTATACCAAAATGTAAGTTATTTATTATTATAGATTTACCAATCAAGGCTATTTGCTGGTCATGTTATATAGGAATTCCTGTTCAAGAATGAGTTAGAATGAATGACTAACAGGTTTCATTCTAACTCTGAAATATTGTGATTTAGAAGAGGCAAAAGGGAATACAATATGGGTTAAGAAACAATACTTTTGTCAGCACTTCTCTGTCACCATATTTGTTTCATTTCCTTCTAACTGGGGAATTACATTTAAACAAATGTGAAAGTATCAACTCAATATTCTCATGTTTTGAAATGTTATAAAAAATGTCTCAGGTTTTCCCTCTCTTTTTCTGAACATTCGTAGACTTTGTCTTAAATAAGAAATAGAAATTCTCAAATTATATGCTGACTACTCTTCCTATATTATTTCCAGACCATCTGAACAAAGGAAATATAGTGCCAAGTTTTTGTAATAATGTTTTTGTAAATATCCCTCCTGGTTTCTGGATAAAAACAGTTTAAATACACAGCTAGACTTCTTGATATTTTTGAGCTTCTCCCTTCACTAATTCAAATATTAGCATATTGTCCAGACTATGATAGGTGGATAGACAACCTATAGGGATATAATAACAATAAAGGAAATGATTAATAAAAATAAAAATAATAAAAATAGCTAGCTTTTTTAGTGCTATATAGTTAATAAAATCTTTTACAAATATTATCTTATTTGATCCTAACAACAACCCTGGAAGCCAGGTGCTATCATTATCATTTTGTAGATGAGGAAACTGAGGCAGAAAAGTTTACATGACTTGCCCAGGGTCACACAGCTATTAAGTATCTGAAGCAAGATTCAAACTCAGGTCTTACTGAATCCAAGTCCAAAATTCTGTCCACTGCACTATGGACAGCCCATGAAAGGTCTCTCAGAGAACAACTTTTGTTGTGAAAACTGAATGGCAGGTATTTTTATGTAATTGAAGCCCATTACAAGAGCTCTGAGATTACAGACTAGATGCTATATATATATAAAGTTATGACCAACACAGCGACCATACTTGACATTGGATAGAACTTCCCTCATCCACATTCCCTCACTTCTCTTTACCAACAGAAGGGAAGTGAATTTTCTTATGTCAACCTAAGTGGATCATTGCAGTAACTCAACATCCAACCTTATTTTAGTGTTCATTTCACTTATATTGTTGTTATTATTATATTTTTTTCCTGGACTGACATATTTTATTCTGTTTCAGCTCATAAAAATCCTTCTTTCATGACTTCTTTATATTTATTATTTTATACAGAATATGTAATTAATATTTAATTTAATATAATTTCATAATTCATATCCAGATTTTATTTAGCTATTCCTCACCTGATGGGCATTCATGTTATTTCTAGTGTTTTTACTACCTCAAAAATGCTTTTGTGAATATTTTAGTCTATGTGGGACCTTTCCTTGTTTGATCTGCTTGGGGTCAAATAGTATAATCTCTGGGTAAAAGGGTATGATAATTTAATGACTTTTCCTGAATAATTGTGCCCCATTGTTTTCCAGAATAGTTGGACCAATTAATAGCTTCATCAACACTCTTTTGGTTTTCTCATTTTCCTGCAGTCTCTCAACATCTATAATTTCCATTTTTGTCATCTTTTCTAATTTTTTTTGAAGTGAGGTGAAACTTCAGAGTTTTTAAATTTGAAGGTTTTTTTTATTGTTTATGATGTGAAATGATTTCTTATTTGGTCATTGATAGTTTGTGAGTCTTTTAAAAATATTCATATCTGTTGACCTTATCCATTAGGAAATAACTCTTGGTCATATATTTATGTTAATTCCTTAATCCATCTTGGTTATCAGACTTTGATCACAGACATTTGATATAAAGATTTCCTCCTCCCCCCAGTTAATAGTTTCACTTTCCATCCTATCAATAAATAAATATTTATCAAGTGCTGAATATGTGCTAGGTATTATACTATGTGTTGGGTATTAAAAGCTGGAAACAAGAACAACCATTTCCCTCAAGAAGCTCATATTCCAGAAAAATATAATAATATGACCCAAGCTGCACTGATTTTATGTGAAAGATTTTTAGCTTTATGGAATCAAAAATGTCCATTTTTCAATTTATGATGATTTCTAAGACTCGTTTGGTTAAGAATTATCCTTTCCTCCTAGTAGTGACTGCTACCACTTTCTGTTTTTTTTTTCTTTTTTAATGTAAAATCTTTTATATTTAGATCATGTATCCTTTTGGCATTTATTTCATTCTGTACTGTAAGATGCTGCTTAAAACTTCCAGCTTCTCTAACAGTTCTCATTGAGTACAGTTTCCTTAGCCCAATTTTAAACGGCTTTGAATTCATAAAATACTAACTACTGAGCCTCATTTTTTTTAACTCTTGCTTATGTAATACCTTAAAGGTGGATACAGAGCTATGGACCTCACTGACACAAACACCTTGAATGAAAGCTGAGCATGTGGAAACTTCAGATCTCTTCCATATCCCTTTCTTCTCCAAGGCTACCTCTATCAGTCAACTAACATTTATTAAACCCTTACTATACACTAGTTATTGTGCTGAGCTCTGAATGGTAGCATAAAGAGAGAGGGCTAAAATTCCCAACTTGCTCAGTTGTCACTCAAAATATTTGTTCCAGAGATACTTTTAGTCCTGGACCCGCATGCAGATTGTTACACTTATCTATTCTGTCCCATTGAGAATCTTTTGTGAAAAAAAATTATTTATTTGATTTTTAATTTATGAAACAAAATAAATATTTTTATAATATAGTAGAATAATAAAAATATGATTGCACACGAAGCTGCAAATATATTATGTACAACTTGTTATTACTTTTAAACATATAATAAACTTGTCATGTAAATTTCTTTTTTTCCTCCCCCCATCATAGGGATGGCTACCATTAGACCAAAATATGTAAAATCATTCTTGATATACTTTCATTTGTCAGGTCTTTCTCTAGATGCAGATAGTGTCTTCCATCATATGATCTTTGTAGTTAATTTATTGAAAAAAAGATACTGGGAAACCTCTCTGGGCAAGAAACAAGGGTGGTGGTCTACAATCCATCCAGAATAGTCTGAGACCATGAGTTACAAAATTTGCAGTTATTTATAAGGACGTACAATGATGGAAGCCCTTGTCACACCCTGGTCAAGCCCCAGTCATGATGTCTGAAGGTCATGATGTCCCAATGAGCCCTTTATAGGCCTAGTAAATGCCCAGTACACGACCAGTACATGCCTAGTACAAGACCAATATATTTTATAAGACTTCGATGTTCTGACAATACACTGTACATTCCAAAAGGTGCCCTGTGCGTTCCAGAGAGCTTTTTTTATTATTTTAATAAAAGATTAATATGCAGATGTAGTTATTATAATCACATACTTAAGATACACACTTTATAATGATTATAGTCACTCTTACGGTTAACTGAAACAGCTACTTCCGTGGGACTATGTCGTAGTTTCAGTCACACAGGTTTTTACCCAGGGCTATGCTCTTACTATAAATCATACAGTTACTTCTTACTCTATTAAAATGTTTGTAGCTGACAAATGATTACAAAGCAAAGCACTCAGGGCATTGATTTTTTATCTATCTAAGCATAACATATAGTTCTAGAAAGGGCAGACCTCTATATGTACAGTGCATGCATGAGGCACCTACTGGACTTGCAAAGGGCGTATTGGACTATATATAGATTTATAAATAAGTGTGAATTTTGTAACTCATGGTCTCAGGCCATACTTGGTAGACTGCAGACCACCACCTTTTTCCCTTTAATAAAGTTTGGTTTCTTTGTCCAGAGAAGTTTCCCAGTTTCTTTTTCTTTCGTTATAATAGTCAAAATGACTTAGTCACTCAAAGTTGTTCGTAAAACACTATTGCTGTTATGGTATACAATTTCCTTTTGGGGCTGCTTATTTCATTGTTCATTATTTTGTGTATCCTTGTTTTTTGCTAATATATATGAGCTCATCATTTCTTTTTTAAATTTATTTATTTTTAGTTTTCAACATTCATTTCCATAAGATTTTGAGTTACAAACTTTCTCCCCATCTGTCCTCTCCCTCCCAGCCCAAGATGGCATGCATTCTGATTACCCCTTTCCCCAGTCTGCCCTCCCTTCTATCACCCCACCCCCTTCTCCCCCTTCTCCCTTACTTTCTTGTAGGACAAGATAGATTTCTATGCCCTATTGCCTGTATATCATATTTCCAGTTGCATGTAAAAACAATTTTTAACATTTGTTTTTTAAAACTTTGAGTTCCAGATTCTCTTCCTTCTTCCCTCCCCACTCACCCTCCTTGAGAAGGCAAGCAATTCAATATGGGTTATACATGTATCATAATGCAAAACACTTCCATAATAGTCAAGTTGTGAAAGACTAACTATATTTCTCTCCGTCCTATCCCACCCCCCTTGCACTTCCACTCTGATCAGACGCTTCATCACACCACCGTCTGTGGGCCTGGAGCTCTGGAAGTTGCAGCTGTTGCTTCTGCTACTGTCTCTGCCACCCTGGGGCTGGGGCCAGACCATTGTTTTTTCTTTCACTTATATCTTGACACTTTACTGACACCATTGTTTGGCTTGATAACTTTCTTTTCTGATTTACTGGTGCTTTATGCAGAGAGATTTAAGCTCTTTGCTGATATTTATACCTTTATTTTATTGTTCATGTCTTAGTAGTAGTAATAATATTTCTTGAACTGTGTCAAATACAGTAGGGATACCTTAGAAAAGATACTATATCTCCATGCCAAATAATTTTCATTTTTGGTATTAGTTATGTAACTTTGATTAAATTACAGAAGAGTTCTTCAATGATTATGCTTTTCAGAGTTCTCAGCATAAATTATGTACTTTTATCAAAGCTCTTTTCTGTATCTACAAGCATCATAAAGTGTTTTTTTTTTCTGTTTTGTCACTTGTACTATCAATGACACTAATATTCTTCTAATGTTTACCCATCTTTAAATCTCTGATATAAATCCAACACAGTGACAGTGAATTTAGGAGGTAAAACATTACCATAGTCCTTTTGCCAGGATTTTATTTTTAAAATTTGATGTGTGCATTAAATTCTGCCTTTCTCCTTCCCTTTCCCCTCACTGAGAAGACAAGCGTTTAATATAGGTAACACATGTGGAGTCATGCAGAACATACTTCCATATAATGCATGTTGCAAAAGAAAACAGAGGCAAAAAATAAACAAGAAAAATAAAGTAAACAAAAAAATCATGTTTAGATCTGAACTCAGATTCCATCAATTTTTTCTCTGGAAATGGGTAGCATTTTTCATCATAAGATCTTTGTAATTGTCTTGGATCATAGTATTCACCAGAATAGATAAGTCATTCACAGTTGAGCATCTTTAAAATATTGCTGTTACTATGTACAATGTTTTCCTAGATCTTGTTACTTTACTTTACATGAGTTCATATAAGTCATCCCAGGTTTTTCTGAAAGCATCCTGCTCATCATTTCTCACAGACAAATAATATCCCATAACAATCATATATCATGACTTCTTCAGTAATTCTCTAATTGATAGCCATCTCCTCCATTTCCAGTTCTTAGGCACCAGAAAAAGACCTGCTATAAATATTTTTGTACATGTAGGTCCTTTTCCTTTTTCTTTGAACTCTTTGGGATATAGAACTGGTAGTGGTATTGCTTAGTTAAAACATATGCACAGTTTTATAGCCCTTTAGACACAGTTCCCTATTGTTCTCCAGAATGTTTGGATCAGTTCATACCTCCACCAACAGTTCAGTAATATCCCAAATTTCCACATCCCATCCAACATTTTTCACTTTTCTTTTCTGTCTAATTAACCAGTGTGATAGCAGTGAGGTGATACATTTGTTTTGCATTTCTCTAATGAACAGATTTGAGATCAATAATCAATGTAGTGCATTTTCTTATGACTACAAATAACTTTAATTTCTTCTGAAAACTGCCTTTGACCAATTATCAGTTGGGGAGTGACTTGTATTCTTATAAACTTGGTTTTGTTCTCTATATGTTTGAGAAATGAGGCCTTTATCAGGGAAACTTGCTGTAAATTTCTTCCGCAGTTTCTTGCCTCCCTTCTTATCTTGGCTGGATTGGTTTTCTTTGTGCAAAATTTTTAAAATTTAATGTAATGAAAGTTATTTTTACATCCTATAATGCTCTCTATCTTTTGTTTTGTCATAAATTCTTCTCTTTTCTATAGATCTGACAGGTGCTCTCCTCATTTGTTTATGATATCACTTTTTATGTCTAAACGATGTACACATTTAATCTTATCTTGCTATATGGTGTGAGATGTTGGTCTTTATGTAGTTTCTGCTAACCTTCTTTTCAGTTTTCCAAGCAATTTTGGTCAAATAGTGAATTCTTGTCCCATAACCTTGGATCTTTGGATTTATCAAACACTAGATTACTAGGGTCATTTACTAGTGTGTATTGTGTACCTAATCAATTCCACTGATCTACCACTATTTCTTAGCCAATACCAGATTGTTTTCATGATTCTTGATTTACAATACATTCTAGATCTATTACATCTAGGCCACCTTCTTTCATATTTTTTTAAAATTGATTCTCTTAATATTTTTTACCTCTTGCTATTCCAGATAAATTTTGCTATTGTATTTTCAGCTCTATAAAATAATTTTTGGTAGTTTGTTTGGTATAGCACCGATTAAGTAAATTAATTTACATAGAGTTGTCATTTTTATTACATTGGCTCAGCCTGCCCATGAGAAATGAATATTTCCCATTATTAGATCTGACTTTATTTGTGTAACAAATGCTTTGTAATTGTGTTTATATAGTTTCTGGGTTAGATTTGGCATGCAGCTTTCCACAATGTCTGCAGTCATTTTAAGTGGGATTTCTCTTCTTATCTTTTCCTCCTTGACTTTGTTGGTGATACATAGAAATGCTAATGACTTCTGTGGGTATATTCTATATCCTGCCACTTTGCTGAAGTGGTTAATTGTTTCAAAAAGTTTTTTTTAGTTGATTCTCTAGTGTTCTCTAAGTATGCCATTTTGTTTTGTTTCCTCATTGCCTATTTTTATTCTTTCAATATCTTTTTCTTCTTTTATTGTTACTGCAAGCATTTCTAGCACAATATTTAATAAGTGGTGAAAATAGGTATCCTTTCTTTAATCCTGATCTTATCAGGAAGGCTTCTTGCTTATCCCCATTACAGATAATGCTTGCTTTCAGTTTTCGGTAGATATTACTTATTTTTTTTAAGAAAAGCTCCAGAGGAAGCAGATTCAAGATGGCAGAGTGAAGGCAGGGACTCACCTCAGCTTTTCCCCAAACCCATCCAAATACTTTTAATAATGACTCTTAAATAAATTCTAGAGGAGGAGAACCCACAGAAAGCTAGAGTAAAACAAATTTCTAGCCATAGACACCTTGGAAGGTCCCAGGAAAGGTCTGTTGCATCAGAGAGAGAGAGGAGTACAGTCAAGCACACTGCACCAGTGCAGACCTGGCCCCAGCAAACCCAGAACAGGCCTTAGGATGACTGAATCACTGGCAGACCTCTCAGCCCACAAACACCAAAGACTACTTGGAAAGTTATCAGGAAAGATCTGTTGCACGTGGGTGAGAGTGCAGCACAGTCCAGCAGAAGCCACACCAGCACAGCTCTGGCCCAGGAAACCAGGAGCAGGCCTTGGGAGTCATTGAATCAGTAACAACAGAGGCTGCTTCCTGAGCTCCCAGTTCACAGATGGTAAGGTTGTCATTCGGATCTGGGTCGCAGTCCTGGTTGGCACTCCAGGGCAAGGAAGAGCACTAACATAGCAGAGCTTACAGCAGCAGTGGAACAGAGACCCTTCTCACAGTGCCAGGGAAGAAAACAGTGCTTATGGTCACTCACAGACCAGAGCACAGGCCAGGAGTTCCTTAGATCTCACCTTAGATCATACTACCTTGGAATAACTGAAAACTTACAGGTCCCTAGAAGTATCTCTGAAAATAGCTGAACAAAACCCCTGAAGTTTGAGACAGTGTGTCCTCCTCTCTGGAAGCAAGCCCTACTTTTCTTTCCTCAGTTTAGGTATCAAAACCATCTTTGTGTGTTAAAAGGAATTACTTATTTTTTCAAATAGTTTATACTGTATTAGAATTAATTGGACTTTAAAAAATAGTTAGAATTCACATGTGAATCCATCTGATCCTGGGGATTTTTTTAGGGTGCTCATTTATGGGTTGTTCAATTTCTTTTTCCAAAATAGGGTTAAAATAACACCTCAAACTGAATTCTGGAGTGGCAGAGCAAAAAAAAATTGTTGGAGTAAAATATTCTTCTAGTCCAAGAGAACATAAGAGTTCTGAAAGAGAAATCTATAAAATGGTGGTGGAGGATAACCCAGAGGTCAAATGGATAAAACATCAATGGTAGGACTAAGTAATGGTGATGTAAGCAGTAGCAATTCTGGGAGCTCCCAAACCAGAGATGGTAAGGGAACACGGTAACTTGTTAGAAAGATAAGAATATAGGTGACCACTGTGCTAGCACTGGACACATGACCATACTTTGTTTGGCAATTCCATTGTCTATACCCACTTCTAGTCATAGTTCAAAGACAGGGAAGAACACTTTCAGTCAAGAAGGAGCAGAAACCTGAGGAGAAGTATTAACTCCATTCCCAAGGTATCAGGGACCCCTCTACCCTCTACCAGAATGTAGATCAGGAGAGCAGTTAACACACCTCTCCAAAGATCAAACTACCTTCAAAGTACCAAAAACCTCCAAACCACCCGAAGTAGCTCTGAAAACATCAGTGCAAAAAACCCTAAAGTTTGAGGCAGTGGCCATCCATGTAGACCTGGAACAAAGCTTAATTTTAAAATAAAGTTCCAAATCAATAAATAGAGTGAAAAATAGAGCAAATAACAAAAAAGACCATGAAAATTACAATGGTGAAAGGGAATATCTACTCACAAAATCAAAAGACAAAAAGCCAAAACAGTTACAAGCAAGTCCTCAAAGAAAAGTGTGAATTGGACACAAAATTATCAAGAATTTCTGGAAAGCAAAAATAATTTTCAAAATCAAATAAGCAAAGAGGAAATTAGGAAAATAGACAACAGCTCAGTAAAAGAGGCATGAAAACTGGAGAGAACACTTTAAAAAAACAGAATTGACCAAATAAAAAAGAGGTACAAAAGCTCACTGATGGAAGGTGGTGATAAAAGGGAGAACAGAAAAAAAGAAGACAGTGATCAGAAGCAAAGTAGAATTTAGAGGAAGGACAGGATTAATAAGAGAGAGAAGGATTTGTTCAGTCTTTTAAGTGATATCCTATTTCTTATGACCACATTTAGGATTTTCTTGGCAAAGATACTGGAGTGGTTTGTCTTTTCCCTCTCCAGCTCATTTTTACAGATGAAAAAAAACCCACTGCTCGGTGGCAGAGTGGATAGATTGTCTAGCTTGGAATCAGGATGACCTCAGTTTCAATCTGGCCTCAGAACTTACTAGTTGTGTGACCCTGGGCAAGTCACTTGACCTGTTTGCCTTGATTTCTTCATCTGTAGAATGAGCTGGAGAAGGAAATTACAAAACACTCCATTACATTTGCCAAGAAAACCTAAATGGGGTCACAAAGAGTTAGACACAACAGAAATAACTGAACAGCAATATTAATTGCAACTCTTTTTCTGGTGGCAAATAATTGGAAATCCAGGGTATGCCCATCAATTGGAAAAATGGCTGAACAGTTCACTGTATGCTATTATGATGAAGTACCATTGTTGAATAAGATATCATGAGTAAGATATTCTCAGAAAAAATAGGACTTACATGAACTTATGCAAAGTGAAGTGAACAGATCCAGGAGAACATTGTACCCAGTAACAGCCATATTGTAAGGATGATCTACTGTGAAGATCCATTGTGAAAGACTTAGCTACTCTTATTAAGACAGTGATGTAAAACAATTCTAAAGCATATTGAAATATACCATTCACCTCCAAAGAGGGAACTGATGAACTATGAGTGCATAGTGAAGGAAACTTTATTTTTATTGTTTTATTTTGTTTTCTTTCACAACATGGGTAATATGGAAACAAGTTTTGCATGACTTCACATATTTAATCAATATAAAATTGTTTGCCTTCTTAAAGAGGGGATGTGGCAGTAGTGAGGGAGAGTATTCGGAATTCAAAATTTTTTAAAAATGAAAATTTTTTTTACATGTAATTGGGAAATTTTTAATGAAATAAAAAGAAATTTTAAAAGAATTTGGACTGATGTGATTTGGTGCATATATGCTTGGTATTTATATTTCTTCATTGTCCATGGTACCTTTTAGCAAATTGTAGTTTTTCTGCTTCTCTCTTTTCATTAAGGCTATTTATTATTTTGCTTTGTCTGAGATCATGATTACTACCCCTGCTTTTTATCTAACTTCAGCTGAAGCATAATAAGTTCTGCTCTAGCCTCTTAATTTTTTTTTAAATAGTATTGCTAGACCACTTTCCTTTTGTATTTTTTTTCATTATTCTCTTGATATTCTCAACTTTTTGTTCTTCCAGATGAATTTTGTTGTTATTTTTTTTTGTAGTTGTAACAACTAATTTTTTTTTGGTAGTTTGATTGGTATGGCACTGCATAAGTAAATTAGTTTAGGCAGAATTGTCATTTTTATTATCTTAGCTCTACCTACCCATGAACAATTGATACTTTTCCATATATTTACAACTGACTTTATTTGTGGGGAAAGTGTTTTGCAATTGTGTTCATATAGTTCCTTGGTTTGTGTTGGTAGGTAGACTACTAAGTATTTTATATTATTTACAGTTATTTTGAATGGAATTTCTCTTTCTGTCTCTTGCCTTTATTACTATGCTTTCTATTGCTTTAGGAATAGGAATGGGTGCTGTATTTTGTCAAAGGTTTTTTCAGAACCTATTGAGATAACCATGATTTCTGTTGGGGTTGTTATTGATATGGTCAATTATACTGATAATTTTCCATAATATTGAACAAACCTTGTATTCCTGGTGTAAATCCCATTTGCTCATGGAGTATGATCCATTTTTAAAATTTTTATTTTTAGTTTGCAACATTCATTTTCATAATATTTTGAGTTACAAATTTTCTCCCCATATCTACCCTCTCCCCCACCCCAAGATGGCGTGTATTCTAATTGCCCTCTTCCCGAGTCTGCCCTCTCTTCTATCACCCCACTTCCCACCCCCATCCCCTTATCCCTTACTTTCTTGTAGGGTAAGATAGATTTCTATACCTCATTGTCTGTATATCTTATCCCAGCTGGAGGTAAAAATATTTTTTTTAACATTTGTTTTTAGAAATTTGAGTTCCAAATTCTCTTTCTTCTTCCCTCCCCACCCACCTTCCTTGAGAAGGCAAGAAATTCAATATAGGTTATACATGTATCTTTATGCAAAACACTTCCATAGTAGTCATGTTGTGAAAGACTAACTATATTTCCCTCCATCCTATCCCACCCCCCCATTTATTCTATTTTCTCCTTTGACCCTGTCCCTTTTCAAAAGTGTTTGCTTTTGACTACCTCCTCCCCCAATCTGCCCTCCTTTCTATCATCTCCTCCCCTATTCCCTTCCCCCCTACTTCCCTATAGGGTAAGATACCCAATTGAATGTGTATGTTATTCCCTCCTTAAACCAAATCCAATAAGAACACAGTTGATTCATTCCCTTTCACCTACCCCTTGTTCCCTTCCATTATAACAGCTTTTTCTTGCCACTTTTATGTGACATAATTTACACCATTCTATCTCTCCCTTTCTCCTTCTCCCAATATATTCCTCTCTCACCCCTTAACTTTATATTTTAGATATCATCCCTTCATATCCAACTAACCCTAGGCCTGCTGTCTATATACACATGCATATTCCTTTCAATTACCCTAATACTGAGAAAGGTCTCATGAGTTAAAAATCATCTTTCCATGTAAGAAGGTAAACAGTTCATACTAAGTCCCTTATGATTTCTCTTTCCTGTTTACCTTTTCATGCTTCCCTTGATTCTTGTATTTGAAAGTCAAATTTTCTATTCAGCTCTGGTCTTTTCATCAATAATGCTTGAAAGTCCTCTATTTCATTGAAAATGAAATATTTTGTCCTGGTGTATTATACTCAGTTTAATTCCTTAATGTTGAAGCTGCTAGGTCTTATGTTATCCTGATTGTGTTTCTACAAAACTCACATTGTTTCTTTCTGTTTGCAATATTTTCTCCTTGACCTGGGAACTCTGAATTTTGCTATAGTATCCCTAGGAATTTTGCTTTTGGGATTTTTTTTCAAGAGGTGATCTGTGGATTCTTTCAGTTTCTATTTTACCCTCTGGTTCTAGAATATCAGGGCAGTATTCCTTGATAATTTCTTGAAAGATCATATGTAGGCTCTTTTTTGATCATGGCTTTCAGGTAGTCCAATAATTTTTAAATTATCTCTCCTGGAAATATTATCCAGGTCAGTGGTTTTCCCAATGAGATATTTCACATTGTCTTCTATTTTTTCATTCCTTTGTTTCTGTTTTATAATTTCTTGATTTCTCATAAAGTCACTAGCTTCCACTTGCTCCATTCTAATTTTTAAGGTATTATTTTCTTCAGTGATCTTTTGAACCTCCTTTTCTATTTGGCTAATTCTGCCTTTCAAGGCATTCTTCTCCTCCTTGGCTTTTTGGAGCTCTTTTGACATTTGGGTTAGTCTATTTTTAAGGTGTTATTTTCTTCAGTATTTTTGGAGGTCTCTTTTAGCAAGCTGTTGACTCATTTTTTATGATATTCTTGTATCACTCTCATTTCTCTTTCCAATTTTTCCTCTACTTCTCTTCCTTGCTTTTCCAAATCCTTTTTGAGCTCCTCCATGACCTGAGACCAGTTCGTGTTTTTCTTGGAGGCTTTTGATGTAGGTTCTTTGACTTTGTTGACTTCTTCTGGCTGTATGTTTTTGATCTTCTTTGTCACCAAAGTAAGATTCTATAGTCTGAGTCCTTTTATTCTGTCTGCTCATTTTCCTAGCCAATTACTTGACTTTTGACCTCTTTGTCCAGGTATGACTGCTTTCAGAGTAGAGAGGACTCTGGCTCAAGCTTAAGGGGTTTTGTGCTGCTGTTTTCAGAGTTATTTCTATTCTGACATGGTATGATGCTCCTCTCCTGGCCTGTGCTGTGGTCTGTGAATGAAAGCATTCCTTTTTGCCATGTAACTACCAGGACAACTCTCTCTCCACAGTCACCACAAGCTCTGTCACACCAGTGCTCCTTCTCCCCTAAGGACCACCAACCGGGACTGTGACCCAGATCCAAGCAGGCCAAAGCAAGAGAATCCTGCCTCAGTGGCAGTAAAGAGATCCCTGCAGTCCTGCTCTGATCAGCCACTTGATTCGCCCCACTGTCTCTGGACCTGGAGCTCCAGAAGCTTATGTAACATAATTTCCCCCATTCTTGTTTACCCTTCCCTTTTGTATCAGTGCATCCCTCTTTCTCACCCTATAATTTCATTTTAAAAAAGAATCCCATCATAGCCCACTCACAAACATGCCCTCTGGCTATGTATTCTCCTTCTAACTGACCTAACAATAACAAAGTTCTTAGGAGTTACAAGTATAATCTTCTCATGTAGGAGTGTAAACAATTTGACCTTGTTGAATCCCTTATGATTTCTCTTTAATGTTGACTTTTTATGCTTCTATTGAGTTTTCTATTCGGAAATCAAATTCTCCACTTAGTTCTGTTCTTTTCAATAGGAATGTTCGAAAGTTTTCTATTTCATTAAATATAATTTTCCCCTCTGAAGTATTATGCTCAGTTTTTCTGGGTAGGTTATTCTTGGTTGTAATCCTGTTTCCTTGCTTTCCAGAATATCCTATTCCAAGCTATCTGAACCTTTAATGTGGAATCTGCTAAATTTTATGTAATCTTGATGTGTTTGAATTTTTTTCTGGCTGCTTGCAACATGTCTCCTTGATCTGGGAGTTCTGGAATTTTGCTATGATATTTTGATTCTGGGATCTCTTTCTGGAAGTGATTGATGGTATCTCTCAATTTTTTTTACTCTTCATTCTAGAATAGCAGGACAATTTTCCATGATAATATCTTGAAATGTGGCATTTAGGCTCTTTTTTATCATGGCATTCATTTTGTCCAATAATTATTAAATTATCTCTCTTTGATCCACTTTCCAGGTCAGTTGTTTTTTTCCAAGGAGGTCTTTCACTATTTCTTCTCTTTTTAAAAAAAAATTCTTTTGATTTTGTTTTATTGTTTTTTTGTTGACTATTGGTGTCATTAGCTTCCACTTGCCAAATTCTAATTTTTAAGGAATAATTTTCTTCCTTGAGCTTTTGTACCTCTTTTTCCATTTGGCCAATTCTGCTTTTTTTCCAGAGTTCTTCTCTTCAGTGGATTTATGTGCCTCTTTTTACCATTTGGCCAATTCTGTTTTTAAGTGTTTTTTTTCTCCTTTTTTGTGCCTCTTTTACCAACCTCCTCACTCTCTTTCTGAATTTTCTTGCAACACTCTCTTATATTTTCCCAGTTTTCCCTCTACCTGTGTTATTTAAGTTTTAAAATAATTTTGAGTGTTCTGGAAATTCTTGTTCAGCTTGTGTCCAATTTACATTTCTCATTAAGGCTTGCTTTCAGCTGTT
This sequence comes from Trichosurus vulpecula, assembly GCF_011100635.1. NCBI lineage: Eukaryota > Metazoa > Chordata > Mammalia > Diprotodontia > Phalangeridae > Trichosurus > Trichosurus vulpecula. Next base: position 183,904,924 of record NC_050577.1, on the reverse strand, counting down.
TGGGCATTGTCTTTTTCTGATTTTGCATCTTAATTTTCCCTGTGAACATACTAACTTTTTATGGTCATATTTTTTGCTGTTTTCTCATTTTTCCTGCCTATTTCTTGATTTTTAACTGTACATTAACTTTGGGCTCTGATTCTGGTGTTGAGGGGCCACTGTCCCAACCTTCAGTTGTTTATTGTGCTGGTGTTTTCAGAGGTAGTTCTTGGGGTTAGTAAGTTTTCGGTGCTTTCAGTGTGGTATGATTTAAGGAGAGGTGTGGTCACTGGTCTCCTGGCCTATGCTCTGTCTTTACCCAGGAAAGGTAAAGCTATAGCTACATGTGCTCATGCTTCTCTTGGACTTCAAACTATAGCCAAGTCAGTCCCCTGCTCTCCTGTAGCTGCAAACACTAGTGCTCTCTTCTGCCTTGCAACTGATACTAGGGCCATTACTTCCTTGTTAGTGACCACAAGCATTCTTCTTCACCCTGGAACTGTGACCAGGGCACCTATTCCCCTGTGCAGCAAGTACTAGTGCTCCTCTTCACTGTCAAACTGTGACCTGGAACTGCATATTGGCAATGTAACAGGGTCCTGCACCCAGTGCCAGCAAAGAATCCCCTATAGTCTCTTTAAGGCCAACAGTCCAACCCCCTTACCATATATGAGCTGAGATCTCTAATTGCAACTGCCTCCAATGCCTGTTCCTGCCACTGCAATGCAGTACTCTATGCTATGCTCAGGGTTTGACCCACACTTTGGTGTGACAAAGCTTTCCTATGTCCTTCAAGTCATCTTAGGCTGTAATTGTTTTACTCTGCCCTTTTGTTGGCTCTGCAGTTCCAGAATTAAATTTCAGGCTTTACTAAATAGTTTTTGGAGGAGAATTTTGGGAGAGGTCAGGTGAGTTCCTATGTCTGCTCCACCTCCAATTAAAAATATTTTAAATAGCTACCACATTCATCACCCATTTTTTGTCTGCTACAGTGTTAAATTTATTTTGCATGATGTTGATTCATATTTACCAAATTCAGCACTTTCCTAATTCACCTCTTAAATAAATATATTTATGTAATAAAGATATGAGAATTCTTGGTAGCCTAAAAGTCAACCACTTTCATTCTTCAACCTTGATGCATAAATTCCTAATATTAATACTGTCTTTACTTGTATCCAACTTTGTGTTGAAGTCTGAATATCAGAGTACATGTTGCAGAATGGCAAAAATCACAAAATTTTGTAGCTGCAAGAGATCTCATAGTACCCTTTGAGAAAACCCATTTCATGTTCGAGGAACTTGAACTGTTTGAAAGTCTTTTTTTATACCAAATTTACATTTGTCTCTTTGCAACACTTGCTTGTTCTTCTTACTTTTTTTCCTCTTGGACCAAGTTCAAAATCTATTATCTTTCCCACAAAAATGTCCTCTAAGAAAGTCCCTTCACAAAATCTGTCATGTTTCACTCTAAGTCTTCTTTTCTTCAGGTTAAACAGCCCCAATTCTTTCAATTGATCCTCCTGTGCTATTGTCAAGAATCTTCACTGTTCTAGTTGCTTCCCTCAGGGCACTGTCAAGCTCAGCAATACTCAGATGGTTCATAAAGTCCCAACAATAATGTTGGTGGGCAAGGGAAAGAGAATTTGAGGAAAAGCAGGACTTCTGTTAGAACTTCTTTCAGTCCATAAAGAGATTGGTTCTTCTAGTTGCTTTAGCCCTAGTCTTCTGCACCAAGATGCCAATATGAAGAACCCCATGGCTCTTTAACTTCATCTTCTACCCTGTTGTCCCTGTGCTGACAATTATTTCAAGCTCAACTCAATAAGTTCTGGCTGGAATTGGGGAGATTGATGCCAGTGTTACTACTGCTCAGCACTTGACATCTTTGCTATTTCTTCCTAGTCTTCCTCCCAATGTGTGTGTGTGTGTGTGTGTGTGTGTGTGTGTGTGTGTGTGTGTGTGTGTGGTGTGCTTTTTTAAAAATTACAGGATGAGATTTAAATTGGTCTTTTGGCTCAAAGATTGAAATCATCAGAGTTATCAGAGACAACTTGTTAGACTGAGAAAGGAATTTTTGTATGCCTCAACTGTAAGTCACAGGTTATAAATTCCTGTTACACATAGACTAAGCATTTATTAAGCACTTACTATGTGCCAGGTACTGTACTAACTGCTGGCGATACAAATAATATCAAGCAAAGGTGGCCCCTGTCCTCAAAGGATTTTACGTGGTAATGTGAAAGATAATATATAAGGGGATACTGAAAAGGAGACATATAGAGCCTAGTATGCTTCAAGGAGCAGAATACAAGTTTCTAGTTGAATAGGTATAAGAAAGTTGATGATGATCGTAGAGTAGAGGCGTTTTGGTTTATCTATTGCTGCATCCTCAACATTCAACATTGATGCATAAGTTTAAATTATTTTCATGGTGATCTTTTTCTAAGTATTTATTATTACTATTAAAATACACAATGACCAAATAGCCCATTAATTGTTTCCTGTTGCTGTTAGGCATATGATAAATATCACTTCTTCAACTCCTTCTTTTGCCTTTCCAAGGAATATATGAGAGTCATTCTTCTATTTAATTGCATCTTATTTCTTTCCAGTTGTATTTATAGCAAGAATATCAAGATTCATATGATTCAGCTCATCAGATAGTATGTTCCCTTGTTTGTCATTGGACAAGGATCTCATATTTTGAACACTAAGTCAATTTCAAATTAATTGATAGTCTAAAACTTTATAATTCTTAGTACCCTGTGCCCATTTCTTATCAGTCTTCCATTAATATGATAAAGTGCCACATGGGTATAAAGGTCATCCAACACTTGTATCCCTTCATTTCATGGTCATGTGTCCCTTCATAAGGAATTATATCAGTTCTTAGAAAACAAGACTAAATTGGCTGCTGGGACTGAACACTGAAAGTCTTTCCTGATTGGTAGAATGTCCCAGAGCTTACTGGTACAGCCTGTGAAAAGCCAAGGTTAGCTCACCCCATGAAGGGGCATTGAAGTTGGGCTTTGTGGTATCTAGACCTGAACACAATATACAGATTTGGTCTGACCAAGAGGAGTAGAGCACAACTATCACATTCTTATTTCTGAACTCTAGGACTGTTTTAATGCTACATTTTGTGGCTCCTTACTTATGTTGAATTTATAAGTCCACTAAAATATCCAAGTCCTTTTCAAATAAATTCCTTTTCTTGTCATGGTTCACTGTTCTGGTACTTATGAAATCAATTTTTCAAAACCAAGTAAATGACTTAACATTAATCACCTCTAAATTACATTATACAATATTCTACCCACTATGAATTCTCTAATCAAGTGTTTCAGTTTTGTGACATGTATACCGTTATCCAAATTATTGATGAAAATGTTAAACCTCACTGGCCTAAGCACAGATCCCTGGTGTACTCTATTGGAAGCCTTCCAATTTGATGCCAGTTCATTATTAGTGTTTGTTCCTTAGGTCTGGCTGTTCAATTAGTACTAGATCCACCCTCATATCTTACAATTCTTCCATATTTTCCACAAGGAAAAAAAAAACACAAGTCTTCTTCAAATGTATTGCCAAATTCTAGATGTTCCCTAATTTACCACTTTAGGAAAGCTGTCTAGAGACTAAGGTTAGGTTGACATGACTTCCTTTTACTTTATAGGTTGAATCTTTAATGCCTTGCTCTAACATGCCTCTGACTGGCCTAAACTCTTTGCCCAGGAGGATAAACTATTGCCTCTCGACAGTATCAAATCCTGTCTGAAGAAGTAGACCATAGAGGAAAATAAAAGCCATATTCTTGGAACGGAGATTTGGGAGAAGGGATAGGTTTTTCTTTCCTCTGAGCTTCCATCAGTTTTGGTTATATTTCTATTCCCTCATTCTGCTGTGGCTCAATACTGCCTATTCTCCTTCTCTGCCACTAGAGGGGAATAAACCACTGCCTAAATAACAGTCCTTGGGAAAAACTATAGGAAATCAATTGCCAAACACTAAGTAACTCTTCCTAAGGTTCCTGTTGGGACTAGGGTCTTGAAAATCATATATTCGATCAGAACGGCCCTTTCAGAAGATTGTGATATCCTCAGATGGAGCCTTTTAAATTGCATTTGAGACTTACTGATGATTGAGATTCTAGGGTTGCATCATGTGTACAAGGAAATACACTGGCTTTTGAAGAAGGAGAAATGGGTTTTACTCTTTGCATTGCTGCTACTTTGCTATAGGACACCACTGTCTAGTCATTGAGGTTTGAACTTCTAAGTCATCTTTGACCCTTTGCCCTCTCTCATGTTCTGTATCTAATCAGCAACCAAATATTATAGATTCTATAACATCCTTTCTATTTCTTTATTTCCTAGTCACCTAGTGACTTACCTAGTCACCACTCTAGTGTGGATTCTTATCATCTCTTATCAGAACTACAGTAATAGGTTTCTAGTTGGTTTTCCAGCCCTAAGACTCTCTCCTCTCTAACCATCATACAACCAATTGCCAAAGTGGTATTTATAAAACACAAGTCTGACAGCCATTCCTCTGGTCAAAAAGCTACAGTGCCTTCCTTTCGCCTTTGGGATCAAATATAAATTCTATTTCCCAATCTGGTTTCAGCCTACATTTTGAGAATTTTTACATATTACTGTTCCTCATATACTTCACTTCCAGCCAACTTGAACTATTTGCTATTCCTCCTACATAATAATCCATGTCTTGTTTCTGCATTTTTGCAATTTTTGCCCTCTCTCAATTGTGTTCTCCTTCCTAACCTGCTCCTATTCAGAAGCCTAACTTCCTTCAAAGCTCATCTCAAGCACTACCTCTTACATGAGGACTTTGTTAATACCCCAGCTAATTTCTAGTGACCCCTGCAATTATTTTCAATATCTTTTGTATTCACTTATATAACTGTGAAGCTTTATTATTGGGCTGGCTAGTAGATAGCTAGCGATGTCAGGTACTTTATTCCTCCTACTCTTTTTGGTGGGCTGGGCAGTTCCTTCCTTGAAATATAGCTTTCTCACTTGCTACCTACTCAATCCTTAACCCCTGTGAGAGTGATTTTTCTTTCAAAATAGGCCAAGGGCAATGGCAGATGTCTGCCTTGATGTCAACCAGTTAACTTTCCTCAGTCATACATTAAGTAATTTGATATCGAGTGAAGCCATAGTGAATGTGTTCCATCTTGCTTAGGAAATTGATCAAATAAATTAACAACTCTTTCCTTTGACTCCAAACCTACAGGAAGAGATTTTACTGTGAAAGATACAATATTTTTGAATCTTTCCCCCTGCTGGGTTATTCCCAGTCACTCCCCCCTGCCCCAATACTGTATTCAAGCAATAGCATATGTAGTCTAGCAATTCTATTGACCAATAGCTATGTCATCTTTGATGCTTTAAGAAATGAAGTAAACTTTTAAACACAGAAGGGTAAGTGACTTTCAAGCTTTGAGGGAAGTGTCATATAGCTGAAGAAAGTTGGGAACCTCAGTTGCTCTGAGCACCCAAAGGCTCCAAGAAGCTATCTTTTTGTGCAGACATGGAATAGAAAAAAATTTACTGATGTTTTTCTTTAGACATATTGATCAATATTTCTTTTGGCCCACTTTTACATCATTGCTAACATGTTAAGGCTCCTTTAGGAGTTGTTACATGACCATCTTAACAGAAAGTCGCTCATTACCTTTCCAAGTAGAATGGTTTTATTCATGGTTCCCCCTTCAAAAGGTTTCCTCATGGCTTTGTCTTTAAACTTGTACCTTCAGCGTAGGTATTTTGAATTATTTCCATAGGAAATAGCAGAAGGACAGAGATAGCCTTTAACTTGGAGATGTCTAACCTCTTTCTTGCCCCTGTGTGGAGGTTGCAGGTGGGGAGTGGAGGGACTTTTCTGCCTTGTGTAGGAGACCTAGCTTCTGTCCTACTCTCAGTTGAGCTATCTTTTGTGACAATACTACTCTCAAACTTTTCTCCTTAGAGCTTCTACTCTATTGACTAACCCTTCTCCTCCTTCTCCTCCTTTTCTTTCTCTTCCTTCCCTCCTCTTCCTTGTCCTCCTCCTCAAGAGAGGAAGTATAGATCAATTTTTAGATTCTATGTACTACTGTCAGCAAATCTAGTGTTTCTAAATGATAAATGCATCAGTTAATTTTTAAAGAGTACCAACAGATTGGTCTCTCCAGCATTAAGTTTGCTATGTGAATTAACTTGAAGTCTCCAAATTCAGGGATGTTTCTTTTAAATATTACTATAATGTTCTTACTTTTATACTCTGGATCCCTTCCTAAAAGTAGTAGACCCCTATGAATTTCCAAAACAAAAACATTACAATACTTTTCATGTAAATTATAACGTATGTGTTCGTTATATTGATTCAGGCTGGTAATATTCAATAAATCATAATAATGAACCAAACCAACCATGTAATATGATGCAATAATAACAGAATATAAACATGTTTTAAGTGACACATAGAAAACAAGATCAAGCAAATATACAAATTATTAGCAATGTAGCTCCACAATCACACACCAAAATTTATTGTATAGGTGAACTATAGCATTCAAATAAAATTTATTGGCAGAGATAAGCATTTCAAAAAATGGGTACTTATTGCATCATTGTCAGTATTAAATAGTGTACTTATTTTTATATTTATCATAGGACTGTAATAGAGTATGAGAGTAAATTTAAAAATATTAAAAATCCCAAAGGCAAAAGAAAGAGAAATAAAAAAACCTGGCAAGAGATCACTTAGAATAGCATAGAGATAGCTCTTAGTCATTTTACTCCCCAACACGTACATACACACACACACACACACACACACACACACACACACCCCGCTTTTTTTGAACCAAGTTTCTCTTTTCTTGCAGTATGATTCCATCTAGACACTCCTTCAGCCCCTCCCGATCATGGTGGTAGTTTCTCTTCACATGAGGTGATCAGTAAATGGTGCATATGTTGCTCAGTGCAGCCAGGATAAAATTCCCACAATCTTACTGACCAGAGAAAACCCAGTAAATGTAATTTTTTTTCTGCTTATGGGGATTGTTAAGCAAAAAAAAAATCTTCCTTTGTCAAATGTTAAAGTTTCAAATTTTTCTCTCCTACCAGTTCATTCTCTATCACTCCATTCACTACCTCAAACACAAGACCGTCTGAGATAGGTTACATTATCCCCATTTAACAAATGAGAAAATTGAGACTCAGAGAGACAATACTTATCCATGGTCACACTATTAATAAGTGTGATTCAAGCCTAGCTCTTCTTGATTTTGATTAGGAACTCTTTCCACTAATTAATAAATAATTATTGAATTACTTTCATTGAATTGGAAAAGAAATCGTTTTTCTCCTATTGTTCCACCTTATTTCATTTTTCTCCCCATCCTGAGTTAATTCACACATTGGTTGGTTCAACAGATGATCACAGTAAAAATAACTCACAATTGTAAAAATTATAGTTCAAACTAAAATGCCTGAAATCTATGTCCATTTTCTAAGGATCAGCCCAGGTACATTCAGAGAAGTTTATCTCTAGAAAGTTTATCACCAGATCATGTTAAATTTTGGCCACAGCATATCTTGAAACTATTTACCAAGCCATGGCGATATTCCAACCTTCACCAGTGGAGGGAGGAAGGACACTGTGTTTTAATATATTAGATGTGCAAATGCATTTGTCAAATTTATCATGATTTCCTAAGAACTATGTTACAAACTCCTACTTGGCAAGGTTTTGAACTAGAGCCCTGATCCTCAGAATTAAATGAAGAAAGTTAAATTTAGCAGATACATTATCATCTAAAAAAAGTTTGTTCTTGGGCCATGTCAAGGATGACTCAATAGTGGTATCCATACATCTATGTATATTTGCTTATAACATGATCCATTTGTGAAAATGCTAGAATTTGTGACTAGATTTATCATCTTATCTCCTATCCATTTAAATATACATTTGTTCTGAAGGTTATACCAAGACTCCTGTGTAGACATAGACATTCATATGCTTCAACAAACATTAATTGCTTACTATATCAATGGACTGTGGGCTATGCTAGAGTATGAAAATACAGAGGAAAAATCACACAGCTCTTGCTCTCAGCAGGAGACACTTAGTTTAAGTTAACACTTATGTCAGTTCCTAGGCTGGGAGTGGGAGTAGCTTGATGATACTAGTAAGGAACTATATAAGTGGAAGGTAAGCTCCAAAAGATTTGGCCAGTATATCTGGCTTTTGTTCACTGTCTTTGATACCAACTTTGACTTTCTTTCCTCTTTTCCTGAAATTGCCACATTCTGTCCTTCTGTCACCTTTTCCTATATCTGCTTCATGGACTTTAACTCTATACTTTTTTGATTGGCAATGGGTAACACATATATCAATCAAAACACTCCCTGAGTATATACTTTGCATTGGGCTAAGTTCTGGGGATACAACAATAAAATATTCCCTACCCTTAAGTAGTTTATATTCTCTTGGATGATAAAACATGACTACAAATAAATATATACAAAATAAAGTCAAAGTGATTTTTGGGGGCAGAGTATTGGCATCCGAAGTGATTAACAAAAGCTTCATGTAGAAGATATTACTCAGGCAGAAAGGAATCAGTATTTTCAGAAAAAAAGCACTGATTCCTTTGTTAATTCAGTAGGAAAGCTTTTCCTAAATTTCTGAAGGACGCTATGTACACAAAGTTTCCTGAAAAATGGTAGTGATTCAGCACAACAGAGAAGTTGTTTGCATCAAAGTTTGTGATAAAGCAAATTCATATATATTGCATTCTCTTTTTTCCTTTCATTCCATTATCAGATTGGAGATGAGTTCATTCAGGAAAGTAAGATATCCCACTAGGATTCATGAGAAAAAAAATCTTCATGAAGAAGGATTTAAGATGGTATACCCAGTGGATGTAGTGGTAGAGCAGAAAGAATACTAACTGGAGTGAGGGAACCAAAGTTCAAATCCTATCTCTAAGGCTGATTATTTGTATAACCTTGGGAAAGTTACCTAATTGCCTACTTTAGTTTCCTTATCTGGAAAATCATATTGAAAATGTCTATCTATACCTGCAAATCTACTACTTTTATTGCTTCTCATTCCAACCCTTCAGCATAATATAGTTTTTACGAAAAGTAGTATATTCTCTCAGTAAGATAAGACCCATTGCCATTCAGAGAAGCCAATATCAAAGTCCATAAAGCTACCTTGGGACTTCAGTGAGAAAATGACAGAATTACAAAGTCAGTATCAAGGTAAAAGAATGGAGGTCAGACATATTGCATAGTCCAGGGGTGGGGAACCTATTGGCTTGAGGCTACATGTGGCCCTCTAGGTGCTCAGGTTTATCCTTTGACTGAATCCAAACTTCACAGGGTTCAAAGGGCCACACTTGAGGACCTAGAGGGACACATGAGGCCTTGAGGCTGCAGGTTCCCCACCCCTGGCTTAGGTTGAAAGTAGTTTATTGCCAACATATACATACCTAAGTATTTACTGACTCTACTCTTTCAGTTCCTGAAATGTTTTCTCCCTTTCGAACCAGTATTTATAACATAAACTAGATCAAAGAAACTATATTAAACTATATTAACTTTGCTTGAGGTTCTATGTTTTAACATTTAACTAATTTGGTGATACCTTAAGTAGAACATGTTCCATTAAAATTTGAAATTCTAGAAAATTTATTAAGATGAGGAGTGATTGGCTTTCAAGTCATGGTACCAGTAAGATAGAGGACTAGATATTTTCTCCAATTCTCATGACCACTCAAACCACTCTAAAATGAGTATCATGCACAATTTCAGCTATCTTCATGGTCTGACATAAAAAACCTTAAGGTAACAACAAAGAAGGTTCATTCTTAATACCTAACATGCCACCCTATTGCTTTATGGACTTTATCCCCCTCACTCTGATAGGGTTACACAAACGGACCCACATGCAAAACAATCTGCTCCACTTGCCCCAAACACACACACTACTTGCGATATGGAAAATGGGAAACATACTTCGACCAAGACAGCAAGAGTGTGATAAAAGAGGACTAAAGAACAGAGGGAAGTTGAATCAGGGTGCCAATATGTATGTGGAGCTCCACAAAACCTGCAGAAAAAAAGACTGCTGTATAGCTATTGCTTCAAATCAGTTATGTCCACCCAGAAGTTAGGACAGAAACTGAGACTACTGAAATGTAAATTCCTTAGCATGGGAGATGGCCAAGAAAGCTTTGATGTATAGGCCCCAGTGGAAGCTACTATCAAAAAAGAAAGAGTTTAAAAGTGAAAAGTAGGAGAACATAAAAAGAGAATGAAATTCCCAAAGATGTCAGTTAAAGAAAACTGAGAACTTTAAAGGAAAAAAAAAAACTCAGAGTTATCGAGGGAAAGAAGATTAATCAACAAAGAACAATGAATCTACACCTGAAGAGGTAAAATCATGTAGATTCCCAAGAGAACATGGTATTATAGCAGGATGTCCCTGAATGATTCAAGTGAGAAATTAGAATCATGAAAGCAGAATTTATTACCTACAAATCACAAATAATGAATAGAATAGAAAAACCTTGAATCCATGGTGGCAAATCTCATTGAAGAAATGAAAAGAGAAAACAACTCACTAAGAATCCAAACACAGAGAAGAAAAGAAAATCCAGATTAAGAGAAGCAAAAAGCAACAATATTAAAAATAAAACATGATCTCCATACAAGGAAAACTAATTGATCTGTAAGACATAACTTATTATATGTCTGTCAAAAAACAAACCAAAAAGCCTGAACATCATCATGCAAAGAATAATATATCAAAGGACCCCTGGATTTCTGAACACAGAAACCTAAGTACCAACTTAAAGAATCCACAGATCATCTCCAGAAAAAAATGCAATGCTGCAAACTACGAGGCATATAGTGGTTAAACTTAACTACGATGATAAATAATGAATTCTAAAAGTGACCAGAAGAAAGACTAAATATAAAGAAAATTCAAATCATCCAATATTATTCTATGCACATCAGAAGTTGCAGGAGGAAATGGAATAATGTGTTCCAATACACAAAGGACCAGAGGATAAAATTCAGGGTGGTACATCCTGGAAATCTGAGTCTAGAAATAGAGTGAATGAATTTATAAATAAAGGGTACTGATTCAATAAAAGAGGCATTTGGAGAAAACTTGACCTAAGCAGATTACTTGCCTTGCAAAGACCCAGACAACAGACATAAGAAAAGGTCTTTTAAAAAAGTATCAGCTACCAGGAAAAATACTAGGAATGAAAGAAGTTACCCTGGAAAATGAAAGAAAAACCAGAAAGAAAAAGAATACATATGGGCTTAACAACAACATAACATCTTAGGATTAGTCCATTTTTTAAAAAAAATTCTTTTTTAAGAATAAGAATTTCTTTTAAGAAAAGAATTTCTTTTTTTTCAGTAAGACAAGAGTAAAAGCAGAAACCACATAGAAGAAAACATGTGGAACGACAAGCCTGAAAGCGTGGATTAAATTTTATAACATTCATCATGTGAATCAATGTAGTGCAGTTTTTTGTTTGTTTTGTTTTTATGTTGAACTAAAGTGCAGAATGGAATGATGCTTCAAAGTGGAGAGGGTAGGAAAAAGATAGAGGGGAATATGTGATGTACCTTAATCAAGCAAATGGTTAAAAATGAAGGAAAAATAACTCATGTAATCTCTCTCTCAAAAAAAAAGGAGACCTACAAGAGAATGTGTAAAGAAGCAAATGGAAGGATTAGAACAGGAGGAAAGAAAGATTGAAGTCTTAGATGAGTGGCAGAAAGAAGTCCCACTGAAAAATACTCTGTTGCAGGTTGGGGGAGAAGATATTTTACCTTGGAAGGTATAATAACAGGTACAATCTACAAGGTTTTGGTGCTTAGAGAGAACACTACCTCTGAGAGAGTGCCTTCATAACGGTTCCAGAGGAGAAGAATCAGAGCTTCTGGGGACACCCAAAAAAATGGGAGAACATGGACTGAGAGAAGATATGTTTTGGGAAGTGTGGGAAACGATCCTGGAGAGAAAAAGAGGGAGTAATGAACTGCACTATCAGGGAGACAGGAAAAATCCTACCTTAAACAATACTTCTATTCAATTTACCTCCTGTAGGAATGTGTATTTCTTAGTGTGGGCACAACAATAACAACAGCAACAAATTTAAAAGGAGAAGGGAAGATTTACAAAACAACAAATAGTTCAGAAGAGGAAACAGTATTGGTGCCTTAGAAATTTTAATTGCCAGAGTAATACAGAGACTAAAGAAGGGAAAAATGAGCATCAGAGCCAAAGAACAAAAGTTTAGAATAGACAAAAGGGGGTGGGGGAGATAATGAGATTGAGACAAACAAAATGAAATTAAAAAAAAAACCTAACAAATAAAATAGATTGAAGAAGAAGATAGAGGGCAATTTTTCTTGATTATTTTTTTAAAAGAGGGGGAAAATTAGATAAATGGATAAAAGGAAGAAAGAAAATTAATTAATAAGTTAAACAAACTCCAAATCTAGGAAAGGAAACAACAAATGGGGAGGGGGCTTAAGGACAAAAGGAAGAAAGCTAAGAGGAAGAGTTGTTTTAAAGTAGATTAATTTAAAATAACTGAAAAGTTAAAGTACTGCACTGCTTTTACATAGGAAGAGAGAAAACATCTAATTCAGACAAAAATAACAGCATTAGAGACAGAGAAAATAGCAACCTTGCACAACTTTACATGTGAATAGATTAAACAATTCAATAATATTAGAGTGATGGGTTGAATTAATTTTTAAAAAATTCTTCTTTATAAAATTTCTTCCTTCCACAATCTCTTACTTATAAGAAACACATCTAAAAAGCAAAAGGATGCATAGAATAAAAATGAAGGGCTAAAACAAAATTTACTAGGCATCAGAGGAATATAAAACTATAGGAATTTCAATCATGCTATCAAACAAAGCAAAACCAAATATTTACAATGTAAAATTAGTCAGTTTTGCTGATTTTTTTCTCTTTCTTTTTTCTTAAAGATATTATTTTAGTATGAGATGGACTTCTACTATGGGAAAGAAGGAAGAATATTGGGAGGAATTTTGGTGATGTAAAAAAGAAGATATAAATGAAAAAGTAATTAAAAAAATAAAGAACTCTCATTTTTATAGAGGATCATCCAGATAGATCTTACTGTTGGGTGTAAATCTATGAGAAATGTTATATCTCATTAATTTTAGAATGAACTCAGCCTCAGAAGTCCATGGTATAACTGACAACTTCACTTTCCTATGATCAAGAGTAGCCCCAGGAAGTTATGCTCACACATGGATCAAACTTATGTTAAAATTGTTCTCTCAAAGGCCAGGGTATTTCTAGGCCTGGAAAGGCACTAGCATTCATCTTAAACTGTGCCTAGATATCTGAATAAGTTACTAGTTAATAGTGTCTCAAGAGTGGACCTGACAGCCCAACTTTACCTTAAAACTGTCCTAGGTAGGACCCCAGAACTAAAAACATGCTAAGATTAGATGAGATTTTTCAGAACAAAGTTAGTATTAGAAGTTTTAGACTCTTAAAATATTAAAACTAGAAGAGACCTTACAAATCATGTAGCCCAACACTTTAAATTTGACAAATGAAAAAACTGAGGCTTTGAAAGGTTGTGATTTGCCCTCAATTCACGTAGGAAGTGGCAGGTATTAGCACCCACATCTTTTGACTCCCAATCCAACAATTTTCTCACTATACTCCCTAACCAACCTAAGACCATAACTTTTTCTTTTAATATTCCTTTAGATTATGCAATTATTTCTTCTTTTGAGTTCTATAGGAGGCAGTGTGAAGCTAGGTGGTACAGTGGATAAAAGGTCTGGAGTCAGGAAGACCTGAATTCAAATCCAACCTCAGATACTTACTAGGTATATGACCCTGGGTTTAACCCGTTTAAAGTTAACACTTAACTCTGCTTGCCTCAGTTTCTTCATTTGTAAAATGATATGGAGAAGGAAATGGCAAACCATTCCAGTATCTTTTCCAAGCAAACCCTAAATGGGGTTATGAAGAGTCAGACATGACTGAAAATCGACTGAACAACAATAAAAAGTGTTGCATATAGTGCATATGCTACCAGACTGGAGGTAGGAAGTTCTCAATTCAAACCAGAGAGCCTAAATGGCCTCTCTGAGTCTATTTCCTCATCTGTAACAACTAGACTAGGTGACTTCAGCTCTGAATCTCTTGTGTTCTATTTCTAAGTCTGTTTCGTCTCCCCAGAAAGGAACAGATTCCTAATGAACTCTGAGGCAGAGTGTGCGATCATCTCTTCCCACATAATTTCTGCTATGTGATGCTTGTAATTTTTTTCTGTTGGTACTTATTCTTTTAATTTACAATTTTAATATTGTTATAATGGAAACATTTTTGTGAAAAGTTAAAATTTGAACCATTCTCAATATATGCAGCAGGGGAGTGTTATAAAAAGAAAGCTGCATTTGAAGTCACAAGATCTGGATTCAGATCCTGGCCTTGCTACTTGGGTGATCTTAGGGAAGTGATGTAACTTCTGTGGTCCTTAGTTCTCATCTCTAAAATGAAGAGTTTCAATTTATACTTTAGCATAAATCAGTTTCAGATTCTTTTCTGAAAACAGGTTTTAATAAGAGGAAAGTGAAATGGTACAATGCACCTGAAGATAGCAAGGAGAGGCATTAGCCTAGGGATTGGAGCTGCACAGAATTTGGAGAAGGAGAGTATGGAAGAAGAAACACTTACATCATCAAAATTTTGTCTACAGTCAGCCCTCTCCCTAGAGTTCAAGGACTATGTCTGCTTTTGCACCATATATCTTATGTACTCCTTTATATGGACTCTAGATGTACTGTTTGTGCCCAACCTGTGGTAGAGCCTTCTGAGCTCACATTACTCTACTCAGCCATAGTCAGACACACTGTACACTGCCCCCAGCATAGTGATCCCAACATTTTGGTCCTATTCAATTCTGAAGGACAACAACCAGCTGATAGACTTCTACGTATTTGGTCAAAGTTCAAGAAATATTTTACTATATAACTTTCTGTCATTCGATTCAGGCCTGTATCTTGGAGACTGGGCTAGAATAGGTTGAATTCTGGAGCTACATTTGTGAGGTGCTATTTACAATTTGATGGCTCAGTGGATAGAGTGCTGGGCCTGGAGTCAGGAAGATCTGAATCCAATTCTGGCCTCAGACACTTGCTTGCTGTGTGACTAGGGCAAGTCATTTAACCTCAGTTTGCCTTGGAGATATGTAGGTGGCTCAGTGCATAAAATGCTGGACCTGGAGTCAGGAAGATCTAGTTCAAATTTGGTGCAGACACTCACTAACTATGTTACCCTGGTCAAGTCATGTTACCTCTCTTCGTTTTAATCCATTGGAGAAGGAAGCGGTAAATCACTCCAGTATCTTTGCCAAGAAAACATCATACTGGGTCATAAATTGCTGGAAAAGACTGAATGACTAAACAATAACAACAATAAATTAGCCGTTGACCTGTGCATTCATAGTAGAGTATAGATTCCTTATTTCACAACTCTAATTGTGAGCCATTAAGCACAATAAAAAATTTTTATGTGTTAGAGGATACGACTCTCTACTTCATTATTTTAAAAGATTAAATATTCAAGAAACAAAGAGACTACTCAGTTATATGGAAATACTCATAAAATATGAGGTAGAACATTTGTCAGTTCACTTCATAATGACTTTTTCTTTGTTTCCCAAGGACTTATCAATATTCCCGCAGTAGCCTTTGGAATATTCTCTGGGGGCCTAGTTATGAAAAAATTCAGGATCAGTGTGGTTGGAGCTTCAAAACTCTATCTGGGATCTTCATTCTTTGGCTACCTTCTAATGCTTTCCCTGTTTGCAATGGGCTGTGATAATTCTGATGTGGCTGGCCTAACTATCTCCTATCAAGGGTATGTTATGATGATTATGTAAGTTTATATGTAACTGAGATTCTCATTGTTTGCCAATCATGCTCTGGGGGAAGTATATTGCATATAGGACACAAGAAAGTTGCCAATCTCTTATGCCTATGACTTGGAGTCATTGAATCGCAAGATTTTAGAATGAATGGGATTTAAAATAATTTAGTTTAACTCTCTCAATTTATAGATTGGGAAACAGAGGCCTAGAGAGTTGAAGTGATTTTCTATGGGGCCCCACATATGAATAATGGAAAAGCCATGACTAGAACCCAAGTTTCCTTGACTTATTAAATACCTATTGTGTCTAAAGTACAATACTGGGCATTGAAAAAGATATAAAGAATTAATGAGACACTGTTCCTGTCTTCAAAAAATTTACAATCTAATTGGAAACACTTTTGATTGTAATTTCTATTTGCCACCTATGATTCTGAACATTTTGCTTGGATTTTTTAAAAAGTGTTTCTTTTAAAAATATTTAGCTCAAATTTATTCTTAGCCTTAGGGAATGTGCATTCCGAGAGCATAGGATGAATATTGCATAGGCTATATCTAAGTATGAAAGAGACCTCAGGGGCCATCTGGTCCAACTCCTTCAATTTTCAGGCAAGAAACAAAGCTGTGGGGAGGTTAAGTCATTCCTTCTGAGGCTGAGGTCCTGGAAGTGTCCAACACTCCTGGAAAAGTAAAGTTTGGTCTAACTGTGATTTTTGTAACCTGAGCCCCATGGAGGTCTGGGTGATGTGCTATTACCTCTTCCAAAAGTGGAGGGAAATGCCTAGGAAGCACTACTGAATCTTCTATCCTTCTCTGAGAATGAGAGCCAGAAAAGGTGTTCCTACCCCCTGGAAGTAGTTTGGACAAGGGTTTGGACAGTATGACACTTGGCTCTCTAGGGCAGAGCTAGGTAAATAGGGAGCATATGTCCTATATATTGTCTCTTCTTCCTTCAGGGTAAGTCTCTAGAAGGATACCACACTCCTTTCAAAATACCATCTGCATGGTTTGTTTTGTTTTGTTTTTTATTGCAGCCTGGACCTCAGTGGGTTGGGGAATATGGGGAACCAGAGAAAGGAATATATGAGGTGTGTGCCGCAGCTATGGTAGGTGAGACATAGGGAGGACACATCATATAGTAGCTGGGTGGATAATGATTGCCTGCCTGTGCGTCTGCCTGGGGAAGTATATATCATGCATATGGCTAGTCATCCAGCACAACCTGAACTAGATGAAGGCAGAGGGAAGGACTGTTGCAGATGTAGGCAGATGCTGAAGTCTGATGATCAGCTGTGTTGGTCTTCTAAGAACTAAGAGTTTTTTGAACATCCCGTTGACTTGTCTTACATACTCCTAAAGTATATACACAAACTTTGGATATCAAAAGCACTGATAATAAAACTACCAATGCAAAGATTATACATATATACACACATACATATATAAACATATATATGTATGTGTGTATACAGAATCATTCAGCATCTAAATACCTAAAGAAAAAGCTAATCAAACTGCATGAAGAACTAGAAAATAAGACAATAATTTCTATAGACAGCAGCATCCTCCTTTCAAATTTAAATAAATCTAACAAAAAGACAAGCAAGTAAAATAATAAGGTCCCAAATAGAATTTTAGAATAATTAGATCTGATAAACTATTGGTTATGAGTAAATGGGAGTGATAGAAAATATATGCATATATAATTCTAAAATGTGTGGGGAGCCATGGGAGAAGAGCATAAAAGCAATAGAAAGGAAGTACTGGTATGGTGTGGGGTGGAAAGCAAATTTTTTCGTCAAAGGAGGAAGGTGCACCATTAAAAAACATTCTTGTGGAATATGGTTTGATGATGTATGTTTCTGTTAGGAAATTAGGGGCTAATAATGAGATTTGGACATGTGAATTGACATGTGAAGAGATTATTTTTTTCCAAGTAAGATTTATGTTTCCCAGAAGTATGTCTCAACTCAGGAGATGCCAACTATAAGTCTCTAAGTACAACCAATACTCATAATGGTTAGGTGGCAGGAGAGATGTAAAGCCAGTGATGATGTGCATTGGATATAAGAGTGATGAGTGGTCATATTAAAGGCACAGAGTAAAAGTGTACATGATGACTTGGGATACCAAATGATTTCCACCATGTCACTGCTTCCTTCATGAATGAGTTAATGTCTCTAAGAGTGAGTAATATCAGAAATCCCCACAAACCAAAGAAAATACAAACAAAATAACAAAAAAATAAACAAACATACAAGCAGAAGAGAGATTATAATGAGGACATATATATATAATATATATATATTATATATATATATATATATATGTATATATTAACATGGAATGGAATAGAGAAGGGAGCTTAAATTTGGTATTCCAGAAATAGACTACCCCTAATGAACAAAGCTATTCACAGCAATGGAATACTACCTTAAAAAATAAGGAAAGGAGTAAAAATCAATACAGAAAATAAGTAGAGGAAATCTTACAATTGGTAACTTTTAATATGAATAATTGATCAATTCAATAAATGAGAAAAAAGGCAAAAGAATGAGAATTCAAAGTCCAGCACTCTGCTACATAAACACACTTTTAAAAGATGAGTACAGAATGAAAGTATCAAGAAAAAATTTCATGAATCTAATGTAAGAGTTAGAATTATGAAAAGTAAAAATAAAAATTAACAATTTGAGAAATAGGAAAACTATGTTATTTTAAAAGTTACCATAGATAAACAGTTAATTAACAAGAATTTATTAAGAACCTACTGCATGTGAGGGATTGTGCTGGGATGTAGGAATATAGGGATTAAAAATAAAATATTCTCTAACTTGAAGAAACTTAGATTATATTGGAGAAAACAATGTATACACATATAAATATATATATGGAAAAAACATAGAAAATAAATAAAAGAGAAATACAAGAGAATGAATGAGAGGGAGGCACTAACAATTAGGGAGAGGAATCTGGTGAACCTTTATATAGGAAGTGGTTCATGATTTGAGCTGAATGATACTTTATTATTATTAAATATATATGAACCAAATGACCTAGAACCTAAATTTTAACAAAGAAAATTTAACCTAATGTCAAAAAGATGTGGATAAGTAAAATAAATATAGAAGATTCCAATGATCCTTTCTCAGAAATGAATAAATCTAACAGAAAGACAAACAAAAAGAAAAAAATATATAGAAGTGAACAGAGAGTTAAATTTTAGATTTTTAAGATTTATGGCATCTTCTTAATTGAAACACTGAAGAATATTAATATTTTTCAGCATCATGTTAGTTTATAAAAGTAGGCCATGTTGTAGGGGCAAAATATCAAATATAGGGCAAGAGTATAGGAAGAATAACATAAGAGAAAGTCTCTTCCCCAAAATAACACAGGAGAGCAAAGTCAGTGCAAGGAAGTCTCATCAGTAGCCTCATTCATGCTTCTCAGATTGTCAATAGCCAGCTCTAAGATTCTGTAACTGGCTCCTCATTTCTTGCTTCTGTGGTGTTCACCTTAATCCTCAATGGCATAGTTAAGCATGTAGACTGTGGTAGCAGCTCTGATTCCAATTTCCCCTATTCTCTACCTGCCCATCTTTGATTTTCCAAGCTTCCTTCTTTGCATTTCTCATTTGCTTGGCTTTTTTCTACCCACAACACACCCCCTTCCCAACCAAATGAAAGTACTTCAAAAAATCACTCTGGTTTATATAGCCCACAGATAAAGTCAGAAAAAGGAATTTCAAGTCCATAATTCCACTTGCTCTTGTGTCCCCTTAAATATACAAAAAAGCAGAAGTATTAAATCCATTCTCTACAAATCAGAAAAAATGAAAATATAAATGCATACAGACAATAAAAAAGAAACAGAACTAAATGTAAACTTAATAATTACAACCTAAATAATAAATGGGTAAAAGGGTAAAATCACTGGAGTAATTAACAGCTTTGTGAAAGAGAACAATAATAAGACAGAATGTCAAAAGTTTTGTGATACTGGTGAAGCAGTCTTCAGAGGACAAAATTATATCTCTGAAAACATGTAATAACAGAAAAGAATGATAAAGTGCACATGTAACTAAAATTAGATACTTAAAAATTCACGAACACAAAGTATAAAAGAAATTTTACAATTAGTGCTAAGTGCTTTATAAATATTATTTCATTTGATTCTCACCACAACTCTGAGGGGTAGGTGCTATTATCATCTTCATTTTGTGGTTGGGAAAACTGAGGCAGAAAGAGGTTAAGTCATTTACCAGAACACATAGCTAATAAATGCCTAAGGCTGGATTCTTTCTATCCCCTACTGAACCATTTATCTGACTTTAATTACAGAAGTAGGCAAAATGGAAAATAAAGTTACTATGGAAGTAATAAAATTAAATGTTTCTTTAAAAAAAACTAACAAAAATAAATAAATTTTAGTTAATTTAATTAAAAACAGAGAGGAAATAAAAAAAACTAGCAGAGCTTATCCTGCATAATTATATGCTGTCATACTGAGAACTTACTGGAAAGAGATGTTTATCTACAAAAATTATAAAAAAGCTAAAAAAAACCTTAAGCTCTGAAAATAAAATTGAACAAATCCTAAGGAATTATTAAAGAAAAATATCCTTGGTTAAAACAAAACTATAGAAGAATTCTATTGGACATTCAAAGAACAATTATTTAGCTCATTCTTCATTCATATTTTGTTCTTTAGTTTTATTGATGCATTTTAAACTCTTCCGACCATTGAAACTCCCATTGCAACAAAGAAAAGCAGTAAAATAAAACCAGCAGTGTCTTTCTTGAAAATGCTTGTCATGATTACTGCAGAATAAGATGACTAATAAGATGTCCTTTAAGTAATGTTTCTTCTTGCCCTAGAATGCACAATAAAAGCAACTTTACTACTTCCTCCTTTTATCCCTCTTGAGAAAAATCTATGAGCCATCATTCTATTAAGTAACAATTTCTTTTTGTTGTCCAGTTTCATTTAGAGAAGAAATTTCACATTGATATGATTCATTTCCTGAGCGGGATTATGACTCATTGATTGTTAGATAAAAATTTCACATTTAGATTTCTAACAGCTAAGTTAAAGTTCATAGATCATTTAAAAACTATGTGAGTTTAGCACCCTTTACCCTCTTTTCCACCACTGTGCCACTATCACTGGGGACAAATAAGTATCATAGACTATTCTTATTTATTATTATTTTCTATTTTTCTTTTATTCATATGTAGGCATAGAGCACAAAAACTGCTGGTTGTCTAGGACTAGTTTTTCTTACAACAGGCCATGTGTACTGCAGGAAAATGCTCTTCATTCTGCTTGTATCCTTTCCCATTTTTTGTATTTTTCTGTTCTGGGCACTTTTAGACTAAATATTTGGCATCCCTGTGCTGACAACATCAGAAGTAGGAAACCAATTAGACGTGCCTGAGCAAGTCTTCCCTCCTATTTTCCTCATAACTGAACAGCTAGCTCAGTTTGTGCAACTATGGCCATTCTTGTAACTATCTGAAAGAAATTATGAAAGTTAGGTATAATCTGAGTGCACCATCAGGAAACTGCTTTTTGATCAATCATCAGTTCCCTGTCCCCCACTGCATCCTGGGCCATCTCCAGTTATCCTGATCTATATCTGGCCACTGGGCCCAGATGACTTTGGAGGAAAAAGTGAGGCTGGTGACTTTGCACAGCCCTCTCTCACTTAAATCCAATTCACTTGTATTTGTATGTCATGGCATCACTGCTGTGATGTCATGGTCCTCTTAGAGAATGAAGGACAAACAACCACCTCTGCAAGTAGAAAGGAACTGCCCACTGGTGATATGGATTTCTTCCTTCCTTCCTTCTTTCCTCCCTTCCTTCCTTCCTTCCTTCCTTCCTTCCTTCCTTCTTTCCTTCCTTCCTTTTTTCTTTCCTTCCTTTCTCTCTCTCTCTCTCTCTCTCTCTCTCTCTCTCTCTCTCTCTCTCTCTCTCTCTCTCTCTCCCTTCCTTTTTCTCCCCCTTCCTTCTGTCCACATAAGATATCACAACCTTACCTGTGGGTGCTCTGCCCAAAGAGAATGTAAATTTTAATCTCTGAAACCTTTCTGTTTTCTTTCTTGAAGACCAGCCTTGACCCTACATTACTCTGGCACTCATTGACTTATCAACAATAGGTCCCAGGCCAAGCCCAATTTAGTCATTGTTTGGGCCCCGATTGGCTCAGAGTGAATGTAAATAGCTATTGTTTCTATTTTGGCCAGAAACCTTGAGGATCTTCCCCTCCTAGATAGATTTGTTTTTTGATTAGGTAAAGAGACCATTCTCTGCCTCATTTTTTATTAAGCCTTAATCATTGAATGCACTTTGCCTCAGTCAAACTGAGACCTGTTAAAGACATTACCTTGAAAAGTCCAAGGTCCCCCACTGTATCCTGGGCCATCTCCAATTGTCCTGATCTACATGTAGCCATAGGACCCAGATGGCTCCAGAAGAAAAAGTGAGGCTGATGACTTTGCACAGCCCTCATTTGCTTAAGTCTGATTTACTTGCATGCCATAGCACCACCTCCCTGATGTAATAGTCCTCTACTAGAGTGAAGGACAAACAGCAACAACCCTGGAATTTTTGTGTAAGTGGTAAGAAGCTTCTTCTTTTCAGAGTCCATTTGGCTGACTGCCTATCACTTCCTTACTCATTCTCATCATAGAATATTAATAACTTCTCACTTCCTTCCTGATGTCATGGTCCTCTTCCAGAACAATGGACAAACAACAATACCTCATGCTCTGGTCTAATTTTTTCTTTTATGATCTGAACCTACCTCATTGACTAAGTCCCAAATGTATTCTACCCCTACAAAGATCAGGTTGTACCTTGTCTCTTTAATGATTATGAGCTAACTGTATTAAGTTTTTTGCACTGTGGTCCCTGGTAACTCAAGTTAAGTCATGAGCTTATTTTTGTGTGCTAATTTGTTTCAAATAAAAGCCAAAACTTTGATGTCCCATATGTTTAGCCCATGTGATTGCCTAAGCCTCCAAAAGTAAGTGGGACATGTGACCACTTAGCAGCAAGTCTATTTAGCCCATGTCCTCAAATTGCCAACATAGAGACTTGTTCTATTGCTGATACCATATCTGAAAACTTTGTACTTTAGCATTGTCAAACCAATCAGGACTTGTGATCCACTAGTATAGCCTTTGAGAACCCTGACCTCCCTCTATACCATGCTGAAGTGCTGGGCTAGAACTTATAGAATTAAGCCTTTATAGAACTTAAAGATTACCTATAATGCAATTAATAAAACCATAAAATAGTGTCATTCATTATGAGAGACACCATGGCATAGTGGAAAAAGAATTGCTTCCAAAGTCACTTTAAAGCTAGGTTCAAGGTATTTTGGGGGCATTTGCATGTATACAGTAAGCCAGAGAAAGAGGTTTGATATGAAGCTGCCAGTCTCTGTTACATATAGCTTTTTTAAATACAGCTTTCAAAATTTTCTAAGATTGTAAATTGAAGAGGCAGTGCTGGCCTATACAGATAGAGAGAATTTCCTTATCCAGGAGTGATATCAATGAAACCAAAGGTCCACTAACTATCTTCTGTTCCTTTTGGCATGGCAGTGAAGCCCATCGCTGTTCTGATTGCTTTCCTTAAATGTGTATGAACTAATGCAGTTAAGCAAGGAGAAACAAGAGAACAATATACAATAAAAGAGAAGTGACTATGACACTAAAACTCCACCCAACTCAGATTAATTACAGTGACTAATCTTTTCTCCAAGAAAAGAGGGAGAAATTTATCTCATTCTTCTTAGTTTAGAAGTGGGGGACTATGGGTATGCAATGATGGACATTCTATCATATATTACTTTATTTATTGGACTTTGCTTTAGTTTTCTTTGTCAAAAGAAGGGACTCAATGAGTGAGATATGTTGCCATTTACTTCTGATTAAAAAAAGAAAGGCATAAATAAAAATTATTAATTAGGAGGAGAAAAACCTTCAAAATTGGCCTAGAACTGCAGGTAAGAGACTCTTGTTTGGGTGGTCTGGTTGGCTACTGAAATCGCCCTACATTGATTACAAATGGGGGGAAACAGCATGGCCTACAGGAAAGGTTATTGGTCTTTGAGTCAGAATCCTGGGGTTTAAATCTTAGCTCTTATACTCATGTGCCATGTAACCCTCGGCAAGTCACTTCAAATTTCTGACCCTTAGTTTCCACATTTGGAAAATGCAGGTAATAATATTTGCATTATTTCTCTTACAAGGCACCCTGTTGTAAGGTAGGTTGACCCTGTTGACCTTAAAGTTCTACAGAAATGAGTTAATGTTATTGTTGACAGGACCAATATTGTCCCTTCCTAGCAAATACTCCTTGCTGATACTACTAGTGATCTTCACTTATTCCGTTCTCAAAGTTACATTTAAGATTGGTCTTGGAGTGCAATGATATAAGACTAAAATGACAGGGTTTCTATGTGAGAAAGGAAGGAGCAAAGATCACAGAACCCAAAGACTCCAGAACTTTTGGATGGAAGAACCTATAAAATAGGGAAAGCAGGAGAAGTGAGAAGAGAAAAAAGTAAAAAAAAAGAAAACAGGAACTACAAAGTAAGAGAACAGTAAGAGGAAAACTGACTCAGTAGGAACAATAATTGGGTTTAGAGGCACAAGACGTGTCTAAATCTTGCTTCTGTTACTTACCTTTCCTGCATTAACATAGACAAGTCATTGAACCTCCTTGGATTTCAGTTTCTCTATATGTAAAATGTCAAGGCTGAAGGAGATGATCTCTAAGGCCCCTTAAATCCATGATCCCATAACACTGAGAAAGGAAAGCTCAAGGGAACTAGAGTAATAAGAAGTTGTGAGTGAACTAAATGATAGTTGGCAGAAAATTCTGGAGGCATCCTCCGAAAAGTAAGGGAGATGGGGATTAAATAGAGTTGGAGGAGGAAGAATTAGATTCATAAAACACAATTCAAGGAAGAAGAGTTATGACTGAGGGAAAAGTGAAAGAATGAATGGATGAAAGAACAGATGAATGTATAAACAAAGGAGGCATAGAAGACACAGTCTATGGTAAGATCAGAGAGACAATGGGGAAATGAGTGGGAGAGAGGATGGAGAAGGGAAATACAATTGAGCTATAAAGGTATTTCAAATGTATAAAGCATGCTGAAATGTATTATACCTCTCGATAAGACTTTGGGCTTCTTCTAGCTTATAGAAAAGAAACAGCTTCCTGAAATAAAAGGACACTGACCTTAGAGTCCAAAGGCCTAACTTCAATTTCTACCTCTGACTCTTATTAGCTATGTGAGACTGGTAAATTCACATAAATTTTCTGTGCCTCCATTTCCCCTTTAGTAAAATGGGATATAATTTATCTCACAGTGTTAATTTCATAGGGTTGTTGTGATGTATGAGGTATGTAAACTTCAAAAGTGATATAGGAATGTGTTATTATGATGACAAATAATAAATTTAATAAAATGAATTTATTTAAAGAAGATGATAAAATAATTTTATTAATAATGATAAATATTACTTTAAATAATAATAATTTAATGTTAATAAAAATAAACTTGATATATGTGTTATCTCCCCTTATGAACTCTTTCAGAGCAGAGACTATCTTGTTTTTCTGTTTGATTTGCAGCACTTAACACAGTGCTTAGTAAATACCTTTTCATTTATTCATTTGTTTCTTCATTATTAATTTCTTCAAGGAAAAGATAGTGTCATTCATCTTTGCATCACCCAGGGTACTCACCACCCAGCACCCACTGGGTATACAGTAAATAAATGTAATAGGTATATAATAAATACTTGTGAAATGAAATTAATAGATATAATTACTAGTTTTTTGCCTCATGCAACCACTTAGTTGTAGTTTGACATAGTGATTAGAAAGCTGGCTTCAGCATCAGGAAAACCTGGGTATGTCTTTCTTCTGACAAATCACTTACCCTATCAGTACCCTCAGAGAACTCTCTAAGACTGTTAAGTTGCAGAATGTGTGCCAATCAGCATTGGCAAAAGATGCTTTCTCATTGAGAATTCCATGGGAAAGTGCAAAAATTAATGGCTTTGAAGTCAGAACTTCTCTGGTGCTTCCCCAGCGTGTGATCTTAGGCAAGTTACTAACACTCTTTCGGCCTCAGTTTCCTCCCCTATAAAATCAGGGGGTTGGAGCAGATGGATTCTGGAGCTCTTTCAGTCACTATATCTATGTTGCTATGATCACATGAAATCATGGGTCTGATCAAAAAAAGAATCCTGTCACAAACTATATCAATACTGAGATTGTGATAACCACTCTGAAAGGGAATTACCTTATAATAATCACCTGTGATCTATAGATCCATTGAACCAGGGTGGTAAATTGTTAAAAAAAATGCACTTGGTGCTTGCTTCCCTGGCCATTTTGTGTATGTGTCACGTTTGCTTAGGGACTATAAAAGCAAGTCCAAGTAAAAGCGGAACTCAATAAAGGTTGACTAGAAGTCAAAAGTCAAAGACTGTAGCTTTTGTATACTGGTGCTTCCAACCTCAAATACATATTTAGCCACTGGAGTACCTAAAAGATTCTCAGAATTGAGTGATGTGTGAATATTTTCTTTGGGCACCATTTTTTTTCCTGAAAAATACTCTTTACAAGTATTATCCTCATGCATACTGACTCAACTAAAGGCCATTATTTTAAAATTTCATGTTCGGGTAGGGGTTGTGGTCCTGCTAATTGGTAATATTGAATATTGTTACATTTGTTTACAGAACCAGACAAGTTTCTTATTATGAACGAGCTCTCTTTTCAAATTGCAATTCGGGATGCACATGTTCAAAGACAGAATGGGATCCTATATGTGGAGAAAATGGAATCACCTATGTATCTGCTTGTCTTGCTGGTTGCCAAACTTCCACTGGAAGTGGGAAAAACACTGTAAGGAACTCCTCCTTCTTAATTATGTACCCAAATTCTGAGTTGACAGCTGCATAGTTGGTTAGAGGCTTGGGTAGATCGTAGAGGAACAAGTCACTGAACTATAGATTTAGTTCTGCCTTTTATCTTAGGCTCCTTTCTGTGTCATAGCAACAGGGAAAAGAGTGCCACAAGTAGAAAAAATATAACAGGGCCTGTCCAAGTGACTTGGATGTGGGGGGAGGGGAAGAAGAGGCAGATCTTATACACATAAGTGGTCCATCCCATTGAGATATGAAAAAGAGATAAATTATCATATCTGTTACTCTTAATGGTTTCTAAATGAAGATACCAAAGATTTCCTGTCTTATTCAATTTCATGCTCTGGCACTGGAGTGGAAACAGTCAGAAACATCATATAGAATCTCACAGGACAGAGTTTCCTTGCACACACACTCTTGGGTTTACTTTTGGAGCCACAGGTTTTGATCAATATCATCTAGACCAGGGATGTCCAAAGTGTGGCCCGTGGGCCACATGCGGCCCACAGTGCAATTTTATGTGTCCCTCCTGTGTTTAATACAGGCACAGAAATTGACACAAATGTGTCAATTTCTATGCTTGTGGTGGACACAGTCAGGTCACATGGGGGCACATGGCCCGTGTTTTGGACAGCCCTGATCTAGACGAACATTTATTGAATACCTAGTGTAGGTGTTCTACATTATGCTAGACATAAAGGACAGAAAAAAGTATTAAATATGGCCAATGGCACAAGAATTGTACAATCTACTTAGGAGAATGGACATATAGGTAACCATTAAATAGCATAGGTTGAATACCAAATGAGTGACATAGGCATTGTATTAATTTATAGGAGAGAATGATCACTGAGAGCTGGGGTAGTTGGAGAAGGCTTGTGAGAGGACATGATTTAGGTCTTGTAAGAAGAGTAAGATACAAATTAACAAAGGACAAGTGTAGGGCATTCTAGCTAGGAGATGCAATATAAAGTGGCCAGGTTTGAAAAGATCAGGGCAATACCCTGCCTCCCAGGATTAGTAAAAATCCAGTGTTGGTCTAGGCTGTTGGTTGCTCTTCCTGCCTAGGAAAATGTATCTCAATGAGATAGAACCTTATGTGTAGTTTCAACAATAAGAATAATCCTGGATTAGGAAGCCAAATATATGATGGGTTTAGGTGATGCTGAGTAAACTACCTGAAGCTATCTCTCTCTCAGCAATTTCATCCATTTTCATTGGTTCCACATTTAATCCCTTTTCAGATGATTCCCAATCTCCTTATCTGGCTTCAGACCAAGACTCAATCCCCATGTCTAACTGGTTAATGGACATATCTATCAGGCTTTCCTGTTTCATCTCACATTTAGCATATCAAAAAGTAAATTCACTAGCATCAAAAGAACATAGATTTTTATCTTGAAGAATCTTGAAGAAATTTGTCTTCTTCACTGTTTTAACAATCCAGCTAGCAGCTTCTGTGGGGGTGTAAAATCCACCCACAGCCAGCACCCAGAAAGCTACCGGCACGCTGGGAAAGCACAGGTTCTTTTGATCTGCTTAACCAAGGAAAGCAAGGTGAAGGGGTTGACGAGCTTACTTTAATCCAGCATACAGACAGCATTCAGTTGGTTCAGGGGAGCATACAGACAGCATTCAGTTAGTTCAGGGGAAAAAGCCAGTACCCTGAACTTCAGAACATTCATTTAGTTCAGGGGAAAAAACCAGTACCCTGAACTTCAGAGCAAAATACAAACAAATTACAAATATCAGCAGACAGACCCAATATAATTCATAGTTACCAACATCTAGGTTCAGCCTGAGAGCTCAGAACAAGGGTTGGCCCAGAGTCACGCTCGCCACCACTGCTGCTCCAACCGAAAAGGGATCTTCAAGCTGTCTTCTCTCCTCTTATAGAGTTTTTGACATCATCAAGTGTCACCTGAATGACCAGAGCTGATTGGTTCTTGAGTTGGCCCCTCCCCCTAGGACCCTGGGAGGTTCACATCCACGTAGACTAGGTTAACACCCAATAGGGCATGGCTCTGGAGTTAACACCTCCTCTTAGCCAGCCCCATGAATCGTCACAAAGAGGCGAACCTAAACCCACATGGTCTAAAAGCCTCTGCTGTCCCAGACATGTAAACTAGGCCCTCCCTGGAGTTAGCACCAAGGTTCCACACCTAACAGGGCTCTGGGTCTGGGGCCCAGCACCCAGCAAGGCTCAATGAGATAAACTGAGTCACTCAAAGAAAACAACGGCCATTCTGCTTACATTCACTCCCTTCACTTTTTTTTTTAACAAATGAGGAAACTGAGAAGTGACTTATCCAAAGTGATACAGGCAGTAAGAAGAAGAACCAGAATTCAAACCCAGATCCCATAATTTCAAATCCATCACCCATTCCCCTCTTCTACTTTCTCCAAAATCTGTTTCACTTCTTGACTTTCTTATTTTTCTTCTGGAAGCCAGGATCAAAATTTCAGTCATTTTTGTCTTGTTTTCTCTGTCTTGCTCCCCACATCCAGTGAGTAGTGGCTTTGACAGTAGAAGACACAGATTTGTTTTGCTGCTATGGATAACTTTGAGTAACTCTTGAAGTCTCTGGGACTCAGTTTCTTCATTCAGAGAATGATAGGGTCAGACTATATTCAATTCAACAAATTTTTTTTAGTGTCTACTATATGCCAGGAACTATGTTAGATACAGGGCTTACAAAAGAAAAATAAAACAGTCTCAGGCTACAAAGGGGTCTTAAATTCCTTTCAGCTTTGCATATGGCAATCCCTTCATTCTGCCTTCAGAATCATAAAATTACAGAGTTGAAAGAGACCTCATAGGTCATCTAGTCCAACCCATATTTAGAAAACAAACTCTTCTACATTATACTTGATAATGTCTTCCAAGTCTTACCTTAAAGACCTCTAGTGTAAAGGAAATCCTCTAGCCTAAATCTATTTCTCTGCAGCTACAACCATCATCCATTGCTCCTGTCATCTGAGGTCAAACATCTATTCTAATTTGTCTTCTACAGGGAAATCATTTATGTCTTTTCCTGACTCATTGATTAAAAAAAATATAGGGTCAAGAACCAATCCCTGAGACACTCCACTAGAAACTTCTTTCTAAATTGAGCATTAATAGACTATTGGACCATTAATGACTAGTCAAAAAGCCCCCACTTTTAGGCAGTTCTTAATATAACTAACCAGACTTTGACTTACCACATATCTCTCACACTTAATGAAAACGATAACATTAGGGCTTTAAGAATGAGTTTTATTCTCAGTAATCTATATCAACAACATTCCCTTGATCTATAAGCCTGACAATCACACTGGAAAGGGAAATGAAAAATTCAGGGACTTCCAGGGAGCCAAGATGGTGGAATAAGCAGTAAATCTCTATAGTTCTTCCGTGCTTACCTACAAACAACCGTAAAACAGCCCCAAAACAAATCCTGGAATGTCAGAACCAGAAAAGACATGAGGCAAAACAATCTTTCAACCCTAGAAAATTAGAAGATTAACAGGACAGGTCCATCTCAGTCAAGTGAAAGGGGAACGCAGTGCAGGACATGAAGCATCCCCATAAGCCAGCAGCAAGCTCCACTTCAGCAAACCAGCAGGAGATTCTGAGCCGCAGTGGGGTAGTGTAGGCAAACACCAACACCAGGACCCCCCATGAGCCTTAGCATAGCCAGGGGAACTAACAAACTCCAGATCTAAGATCTACTACATGATTCAGTGTAGCCCTGGGCAAATAGGCATTCTCCAGAAGGCAGACCCCTATGTGCTGCAGCATAGCCCTGGGGAAAGAGGTAAACCCCAGTCCTGTGAATGTCTAAGCAAACAGGCAGCTTCCAGCCAAGTCTGGCTAGCCAGGATTCAACATAGACCCAGGCAAACAGGCAGCCTCCGGAGGCCAGACCTCCACATGCTTAGCCATGGGAAAATGCAGAAACATGCCACCAGGCTTCAGTACATGTCACATACCACCACTAGGACCCCAGCTCAGCACCAGCTAAGTTGCCAGGCCCCTACCACCTCTAGCACTGCCATCCAACACTCTGTCCTCCCCGTCAGTGCAGCACCAGACACGAGGGTCCCACAGAGGCCTCAGGGCAACATCATTGAAGCATAAGACAAACAGCCAGGGCCTGTGGCCACTAGCACAGAAAGCTAGAAATAGTGCACCTTCCACCCTGGGAGCAGAGCTCAAATTTAAAAGAAAGGAAAAAGGAAAAAAAATATGAGCAAAAAACAACAACAACAAAAAGAACCGGACCATGGAAAGTTATTACGGTGACAGGGATGACCAAGACACAAACTCAGAAAAGGACAACAATGTCAGAACACCTATGGGCAAAACCCTAAAGAAAGATGTGAAGTGGTCTTAAGCCCAGAAAGATGTCATGGAAGAGCTTGAGAATGAGCTTAAAAATCATACAAGAGAGGTAGAAGAAAAATTGGGAAAAGAAATTAGAGTGATGCAAGAGAATTATGAAAAAAAGAATCAACAACTTAGAAAACTGCTCTAAAAGCAGAATTGGCCAAATGGAAAAGAAAGTACAAAAATTAATTGAGGAAAATAACTACTAAATAGTTAGATTTTGGCAAGTGGAAGCTGATGACTCTATGAGACATCATGAATCAGTCAAACATATTCAAAAGAATTAAAAAATAGAAGAAAATATGAAATACCTTATGAGAAAAATAACTGACATAGAAAATAAATCCAGGAGAGACATATCAGAGTCACTGCATTACTAGAAAGCCATAATCAAAAGGAGGACTTGGACAGCATCTTTTAAGAAATTATCAAAGAAAACTCCCCTAATGTCTTCGAACTAGAGGGCAAAACAGGCATTGAAAAAATTCCCCTATCACCTTAGGAAAGTGATCCCAAAATATTGACTCCAAGGAACATATAGCCAAATTTCAGAACAATAAGTTCAAGGAAAAATACTACAAGTGGCCAGAAACAATTAAAATATCAGGGAGTCACAATCAGGAACACACAGGATTTGGCAGCTGCAATATTAAAGGATCAGAGGTCATGGAACATGATATTCCAAAATGGAAAGAAGCTGGAGCTACATCAAGAATTACTTAGCTGGCAAAATTAAGTACAATACATCAAGGGGAAAATGGTCATTCAATGAAATAGAAAGGTTTCAAGATCCATCTGTCATAATTTTGCCAAAATGATCTGCAAAAGCTCCACACAGATGCCCTTTCCCACTTTCCTATCATATCATACACATATATCAGTTACAAAGTAATGAGTGATTTTCATATCTGGTCTTTGGAACCTGTCATTATTTTGTAGTTATATATACAAATATTTACAGAATTTGTCATCCTTTATTTATCTAGCACGCTTCACCAAGGCTAATTGCTAGACAAGAATACTTTTAAATTTTATTTATTTATTTTTAGTTTCCAACATTCACTTCCATAAGATTTTGAGTCCCAAATTTTCTCTCCATCTATCCCTTCTACCCACAGCAAGACAGCACATAATTTGATATAGGCTCATTCACATTGAACCTATTTTCACATTAGTCATCTTGTAAAGAAGAATTAGAACCAGTGGGAGAAACCACAAGAAAGAAGAAACAAAAAGGAATAGACATGGAGAGAGAGAGAGACAGAGAGAGAGAGAGAGAGAGAGAGAGAGAGAGAGAGAGAGAGAGAGGAGAAATAGCAGAAGGACAGAGATAGCCCTTAACTTGGAGATGTCTAACCTCTCTCTTGCCCCTGTGTGGAGGTTGCAGGTGGGAAGTGGAGGGACTTTTCTGCCTTGTGTAGGAGAGAGGAGAGAATAATATGCTTCAATCTGCATTCAAAATCCATATTTCTTTTTCTGGATGCGAACAGCATTTTCCTTCATTAGCCCTTTGCAGTTGTCTTGGATCCCTACATTACTAAAAAGAGATGTCTATCAAAGTTAGTCATTGCACATTGTGGCAGTTACTGTGTACAATGTTCTGGTTCTGCTCACTTCACTCAGCATCAGTTCATTCATGTCTTTCCAGGTTTTTCTGAAGTCTGCCTCTTCATCATTTCTTATACTACAATAGTATCCCATTACATTCATATACCACAACTTGTTCAGCCATATCTTTCCAATTTCCAATTTTTAGCCACCACAAAAAGAATTGCAATAAATATTTTTGGACATGTGAGTTCCTTTCCCATTTGTATGATCTCTTTGGGATACAGACATAGAAGTGGTATTTCTGGGTCAAAGGGCATTTATGTTTTTATAACCCTTAGAGCATAGTTCCAAATTGCTCTCTGGAATGGTTGGATCAGTTCACAACTCCACCAACAATGCATTAGTGTTCCAATTTTCCCACATCTTCTCTAGCAGTTATCATGTTCCTCTATTATTATGTTAGCGAACTTATAGGTGCGATATGGTACCTCAAAGTTGTTTTGATTTGCATTTCTCTAATCAAGAATTATTTAGAGCATTTTTTCATATGACAATAGATAGCTTTAATTTTTTCCTCTGAAAACCCACTATTCAGATCCTTTGATCATTATCAATTGGGGAATGACTTGTAAAAAATTGACTCAGTTTTTATATATTTTAGAAATGAGGCCTTTATCAGAGATACTGGTTGTAAAAATTCTTTCCCAGTTTTCTGCTTCCCTCCTAATATTGGCTGCATTGGCTTTGTGCAAAAATGTTTCAATTTAATGTAATCAAAATCATCTATTTTGCATTGCATAATGTTCTTTATCTCTTGTTTGGTCATAAATTTTCCATTCTCCATAACTCTGACCGGCAAACTATTCCTTGCTCTCCCAAATTGCTTATAGTATCAGCCTTTATATCTAAATCATGTACCCACTTTGTCTTTATTTTGATACATGGTATAAAATGTTGGTCTATGCCTAGTTTCTGCTGTACTATTTTCCAATTTTCCCAGCAGTTTTTGTCAAATAGTGAGTTCTTATCCCAGAACCTGGAATCTTTGGGTTTATCAAACAGTAGATTACTATAATCATTGACTACTGTGTCTTGTATACCTAACCTATTCCACTGATCCACCACCCTATTTATTAGCCAGTACAAAGGAGTTTTGATGATTGCTGCTTTATAATACAATGTAAGATCTGGTATGGTGAGGCCACCTTTAATAGGATTTCTTTTCATTAATCCCCTTGATATTCTGGAATTTTGTTCTTACAGATGAATTTTGTTATTTTTTTCTAGCTCTATAAAATAATTTTCTGATAGTTTGATTGGTATGGCACTGAATAAGTAAATTAATTTAGAAAGAATTGTCATTTTTATCATATTAGCTCAGCCTACCCATGAGCAACTGATATTTTTCCAACTGTTTAGATCTGACTTTATTTGTGCAAAAAGTGTTTTGTAATTGTATTCATATATTTTCTGGCTTTGTTTTGGCAGGTAGACTCCCAAATATGTTATAATGTCTACAGTAACTTTAAATGGAATTTCTCTATCACTTGCTGTTAGGCTTTGTTAGTAATATATAGAAATGCCAATGATTTATGTGGGTTTATTTTATATCCTACAACTTTGCTAAAGTTGTTTATTATTTCAAGTACTTTTTCACTTTATTCTCTAAGCAAATAATGATATGTTAGTTTCTTCTTTGCCTATTTTAATTCCTTCAATTTCTTTTTTTTTCTCTTATTGCCAAAGCAATCTTTTCTAGTACCATATTAATAACAGTGGTGATACTGGACATCCTTTTTTCATCCCTGATCTTCTTGAACATGCTTCTAGCTTATCTCCATTACATACAATGCTTGCTGATGGCTTTAGGTAGATGCTACATATCATTTTAAGGAAGATTCCATTTATTCCTAAGCTCTCTACTGTTTTTAATGGGAATGGGTGCTGTATTTTGTCAAAAGCTTTTTCTGCATCTATTGAGATAATAATCATATGGTTTCTGTTAGCTTTGTTGTTGATATGATTAATTCTGCTGATAGTTTTCCTAATATTGAATCAGCAATGCATTCCTGGTATAAATCCTGCCTGGTCATAGTGCATTATTCTCATGATAAGTTGTTGTAATCTTTTTGCTAATATGTTATTTAAAATTTTTGCTTCTATATTCATTAGGGAAATTGGTCTATAATTTTGTTTCTATTTTGACTCTTCCAGATTTAGGTATCAGTACTATATTTGTATCATAAAAAGAATTTGGTAGGACTCTTTCTTCAACTATTTTTCCAAATAGTCTATATAGTATAAGAATTATTCATTTTTTAAATGTTTGCAAGAATTCACTTGTAAATCCATCTGGTCCTGGAGATTTTTTTTTTCCTAGGGAGTTCATTGTTGGCTTTTTCAGTTTCTTTTTTCAAAGTTGGGTTTTTGAAGTATTTTATTTGCTCTTTTCTTAACCTGGCCAATTTATATTTTTGTAAATATTCATCCATTTCACTAAGATTGTCAAATTTATTGACATACAGTTGAGCAAAATAATTCCTAATTATTGTCTTAATTTCCTTTTCATTGGTGATGAATTCACCCTTTTCATTTTTGGTACTGGTAATATGATTTTCTTCTTTCTTTTTTTTTAATTGAATTAACCAAAGGTTTATCTATTTTATTGGTTTTTTTTCATAAAACCAGCTCTTAGTTTTATTTATTAGTTCAATAGTTTTCTTAATTTAAATTTTATTAATTTCTCCTTTGGTTTTCAGTATTTTTAATTTGATATTTAATTGGGGATTTTTAACTTGTTCTTTTTCTAGCTTTTTTAGTTGTGTGCCCTGACCTACTCTTGACCTCCTCTTTCTCTATTTTATTCATGTAAGCATTTAGAGATATAAAACTTCCCCTAAGAGCCACTTTCACTGCATCCCATAAGTTTTAGTATGTTGTCTCATTATTGACATTTTCCTGTGTGAAGTTATTGATTGTTTCTATGATCTGTTATTTGGCCCACTCATTCTTTAGGATTAGATTTTTTAGTTTCCAATTAATTTTTACTCTGTCTTTCCATGGCCCTTTATTACATATAATTTTTATTGCATTATAATGTGAAAATGACACATTTAATATTTCTGCCTTTCTGCATTGGATTGTGAGGTTTCTGTGACCTAATACATGATCAATTTTTGTGTAGGTTCCATGTGCCACTGAGAAAAAAAGGTATATTCCTTTCTATCCCCATTCAGTTTTCTCCAGAGGTTTACCATATCTAACTTGTCTAATATTATATTAATCCTCCTTAACTTCTTTCTTCTTTACTTTGTGGTTAGATTTAATTAGTTCAGGGGAGGGGGGAGGTTGATGTTCCCCACTAGTATAGTTTTGCTGTCTATTTCTTCCTGTAACTTTCTTAACTTCTTTAAGAATTTGGATGCTATGCCACTTGGTGCATATATGTCTAGTAATGATATTACTTCATTGTCTATGGTGCCTTTCAGCAGGATATAGTTTCCTATTTTATCTCTTTTAATTAGATCTATTGTTGCTTTCACTTTGTCTGAAATCAGGATTACTACCTCTGCTTTTTATTTCTATTTCAGCTGAAGCATAATATATTCTACTCCAGCCTTTTACCTTTGCACTGTGTATACCTCTCTATTTCAAATGTGTTTCTTGTAAACAATATATTGCTGGATTATGGTTTTTAATCCATTCTGCTATCTCTTCCATTTGATGGGAGAGTTCATCCCATACACATTCACAGTTATGATTACTATTTGTGTCTTTCTCTCCATCCTATTCTCCACCCCTTTATGCTTTTCTTTTCCCCTTCTCCTTTTCCCTCCTCATTAGAATTTTGCTTTCAATCACCACCTCCTTCAGTCTGCCCTCCCTTCTATCTACCCACTCCCTTTTCTTTCCCCTTTCCCCTCCTACCACCTATATGGCAAGCTAGATTTCTATACCTGAGTATGTTATTCCCTCCTTGAGCAAAATCCAATGAGACTTAAGTTCAAACAATGTTCATCTCCCTCCTTTCTTTCCCTCTACTGTAATATCTCTTTCTTCCTCTTCATGTGATGTAATTTACCTTTTTCTGCCTCCTCCTTTCTTCTTCTCCCATTACAATCCCTTTTAACCCCTTAGTTAGGTTTTTTATCATCACATCAAAATCACCTTAAACCCACCTTCTGTGTCTATGTATATCCTTTCTAAAAGCCATAATAAGGTTACAGTTCTCAAAAGGTAGAAGTATCATCTTCCCATATAGGGATGTAAACAGTTTGGCCTTATTGAATGACGTTTGCTTTTTTCTTTCCTGTTTATACATCTCTCGAGTCTTGTATTTGAAGATCAAATTTTCCATTGAGCTCTGGTCTTTTCATCAGGAGAGTCTGGAAATCCTCTATTTCACTGAATACCATCTTCTGCCCAGAACGTTTATGCTCAGTTTCACTGGGTAGTTGATCCTTGGTTGTAATCCAAGATTCTTTCCCTTATAGAATATCATATTCCAAGTCTTTTGATTTTTTAATGTAGAAAGTGCAAGGTCCTGCATAATCCTGACTGTGTTTCTACGATATGTGAATTGTTTCTTTCTGGCTGCTTGCAGTATTTTCTCCTTGATCTGAGAGTTCTGGAATTTGGCTACAATATTCCTTGGCATTTTCAATTTGGGGGCTTCTCTAAGGTCATTGTTTTTCTTTGTTGTTTTTGCTCATGTTCTTCACTTTTTTCTTGGCTTTTAAAGTTGATCTCTGCATCTGGAGGACAGGGGGAATTTTCCCAGGCTACTTGTGATGGGGACTAGAAGCCTGGTTACTGATTTTGTGTGCTGGGGCCTCAGGTGCTGGCAGCTCAAGAGTGGTACCTTACCTGGTGGTGAGCTAGAGCTGGTGGTGGTGGCTGGTGGCTGGTGGCTGGTATGTGCCTGGTGTTGGTGATTGCCTGCACCACCACCCTAGGGCTCAGAATCTCCCACTGTTTGGCTGAGTTGGGGCTTGCCTCTGGTTTGCTAGGATGCCTCCCATCCTGTAAGGATCTCTCTCAAGTACAGCAAAAGAGCCCTTTCCCTTAATCCCCTTACCTTCCTAGCTAAAAGACTGCTGAACCTTGTCTTTCTGCTGCCTCCACCATTTCAGGATTTTTCCTGGGGCAATATTCTCTGGGCTTTTCAGGATCAATAAGGGAGGGTGAGAGTGACTTACTGCTTACTCCACCATTCTGGTTGCTGGAAGTCCAAATAGGTGACTTTCACACATTCTGTCTGTGGGCTGATAGCTCCAGGAGAAGCCTCTGCTGCTTCAGGCACTCCTGTGGCCTTCTCTTAGTTTGCTGGTGTCAGGATTGTATTGGCATGCCCTGAGCTGGCCTGAACTTCTCTGTCACCCAGTTCTGATAGACCCCTTCTGCTGACCTTCTAAGTTGTCTCTGGCATCTGTATGCTGAGAAGTCTAGAAACCACCACTGCTCCCAGGGATTCAGTCCCTGCAAGGTCTGCTCTGGCTTTGCTGGTGCCAGGTCTGGCACAGCGTTAGCTAGACTGCCCTCTTCTCTCAGCCCAGTGCAACAGATCCTTCCTGTTGACCTTCCAGGTTGTCTTGGGCTGGAAATCTGCCTCACTCTGTTTCTTTGAAAGTTCTGCCTCTCTAGGATGTGTTCAGAGTTGCTTTTTAAAGGTATTTGGAGGGGTTTTGAAGAAAGCTCAGGTGCATTCCTGCTTTCACTCCACCATCTTGGCTCTACCCCCCAAACAAAATACTCTTGCCCATGACAAGGGGACCCTCTTCCTCTTGCTTCTTCCTTAGGAACAATCAAATTCATGATAGAAAATGCAGATTTTCTTTGTATATTTTGTATGTGTATGTGATGACACTCAACCCTGACTCTTGCATCTTTTCTGTTCTTTTTGGTCCGGTTCACTTAGCCAGTCTACATTTATGCTATGGGGATTTTCCTAGACAAGGGTGGTCACATTGTTATATTCAAGATCAGTGTTTTTCGTTGTATGTTGGATGGAGGTAAACCCTCCAGAACTTTAATAGCATTTCCAATTTAACAAATCTGCCCATCATTAACTCTTAATCAGAAAACTTACTAGGCAGAAAGCAGAGCAAGAATAAGTAAAACATGTCCCATGATCTAGGACATATTCTCACAGAAATGCATATAGTGTACTTTAGTGAGCATAATCATGTTTTTATTTAAATTTTATTTTATTTTATGGAATAAAACAAGCATTCTCCTAACATACTATAATATAAAAAGGTAATTGCACATGAAACTGCAAATCTACTATGCACAACTTACTGTTCTTTTCAAATAAAAAACAAAATTATCATGTAAATATTTTTTCTTTTTTATCTTCCCTCCCCCCAACCCTAGAGATGGCTACATTAGGCACAAATAAGTACATATAGATAGATGGATAGATAGACACACACATATATATACATTTATATAAATGTTTGCATATATATATAATTATTCTATATATACTTCAATTTATCAGTACTTTCTCTGGATGCAGATGGTGTCGTTCTTCATATGTTCCTTATAGTTAATTTGGGTATTTGTAATAAAATAACTTATTCACTCAAATTTGTTCTTAAAACAATATCACTGTTACTGTATACAATATTCTCTTATGTAACCATATCAAGAAGGACATGAGAAGGGAATATTTATGCCTGGGATAACTCAAAACTCTGAACTTCTGACCTTGATTTATTTTGTTTCTATCAGACACAGTCTTTACTATAATCTACTTATTGGCAAGGATACTCTTCTTCTAGGCCTCTCTGCTCTCCTACTATGCAGAGATGCTTCTCTGCTGCCTGTTCTTCCTCTGAACTACCCAGATAGTGTTATGTTCTTTCAGTAAATCAAACCCCTAGCCTAGAATCTGCAAAGCTTCTTCAGTACTCTTTCCTGGTGGATTCTCAAGCAGCATTACACTCTTTCAGCAAAAGTAGTTAGTTATACTAAACATGGTATCAGTAGAACTTCTCCAGGTCTGTTCCTTTAGATGAATTCTCAGAGGTTTCTGCCTCTCAGGAAGTAAATATCAGTGCTGGAAAAGGCAAAGTTAGAATATTTCCTTCTCAGTCAGTTCTTCTGAATTACTGGTTTCCAACAAAAATCAGCTCTTCTAAGCAGAAAAGATTTTTCCTAAAATCAGCTACTCCAAGCAGCAAAGATTTTTTTCTCCCAATAAGCTCTCATAAGCAGTAGGTTTCAGCAAAGACTGAGGTCTTTCTGTGTCCCACCTGTAAGGATTCTTCTCAATCCCTCTCAGATGTTTGGTTTTGCCTTTTTAGTTGTGTGCTTTTTAACAATTCTACTACTTCGAATCACAGACTTTTATGTGACACCTCTATCTTACGCTGAGGAACACAAACCCATATTTCTTCCATCCAAATCATAAGCATATAGTTACCTCATAGTCACCAGTGAGTTCTACATATTAGGGTTTCCCAGCTTTAAATCTTTTTTTTTTTTTTTTTTGACAAATTTTTTTTTTCCTTTATTTATTTTTAGTTTACCACACACGGTTCTACATAGTTTTGAGTTCCAGTTTTTCTCCCCTCCCTCCCCCCTCCCTCCCCAAGACGGCATGAAGTCTCATATAACTGTCATGTATAACTTCGCATTGAATTAATTTATGCTCTATTCAAGTCGTGGAGAAGAATTTTGACCAATGGAATGAATCATAAGAAAGAAGAAACAGAACCAAAAAAAAAAAACAACAAAAAAAAAAAACCCAAAACCAAAAACAAAAGAGAAGCAGAAAAGGCGAGCATGTAGTGTGCCTCAGTCTGTATTCAAACTTCACAGTTCTTTCTCTGGATGAAGATAGCATTCTCCATCGTGAGTCCCCTGGATTTGTCCTTGCCCCTTTAGGTTGCTGAGAGAAGCGCAGTATGTCAGGGTTGGTCCTCACGGAATCCACATATCTGTGGCTGTGCACAACGTTCTCCTGGCTCTGCTCCGCTCACTCAGCATTATGTCGTGTAGGTTTTTCCAGGTTGTTATGAAGTCTGCATCATCCCCATTTCTTATGGCACAATAGTATTCCATCACCTTCATATACCACAGCTTGTTCAGCCATTCCCCAATTGATGGGCATCCCTTTGCTTTCCAATTCTTGGCTACCACAAAGAGAGCTGCTATAAATATTCTTGTACATATGGGTCCTTTTCCCGCTTGCGTGATTTCTTTGGGATACAACCCTAGAAGTGGTATTACTGGGTCAAAGGGTATGAACATTTCTATAGCCCTTTGGGCATAGTTCCACACCGCCCTCCAAAATGGCTGGATCAGCTCGCAACTCCACCAGCAATGCAACAATGTTCCAATTTCCCCACATCCTTTCCAGCATTTATCATTCTCCTGATTTGTTATTTTAGCCAATCTGACAGGAGAGATGTGGTATCTAAGAGTTGTTTTGATTTGCATTTCTCTAATCAGCAGCGATCCAGAGCATTTTTCCATATGCCTGTAGATAGCTTTAATTTCTTCCTCTGAAAAACTGCCTGTTCATATCCTTTGACCATTTCTCAATTGGGGAATGGCTTGTTTTCCTATATATTTGGCTTAGCTCCCTGTATATTTTAGAAATGAGGCCTTTATCAGAAATACTAGTTGCAAAGATTTTCTCCCAATTTTCTGCTTCCCTCCTAATTCTTGTTGCATTGGCTTTTTTTGTACAAAAACATTTCAATTTGACATAATCAAAATTATCCATTTTGCATTTTGTAATGCTCTCTATCTCTTGTTGGGTCATGAATTCTTTACTTTTCCACAAATCTGATAAGTAAACTATTCCTTGCTTTCCCAAATTACTTAGAGTATCAACTTTTACTCCTAAATCATGAACCCATTTTGACTTTATTTTGGTATATGGTGTAAGATATTGGTCTATGCCCAGTTTTTGCCCTACCATTTTCCAATTTTCCCAACAGTTTTTGTGAAATAGTGAATTATTAGCCCAGAAACTGGCTTCTTTGGGTTTATCAAAGAGTAGATTGCTAAACTTGTTGATTTCACCTACTTGTGTACCTATCCTATACCACTGATCCACACCCCTGTTTCTTAACCAGTACCAGGCAGTTTTGATGACTGCTGCTGTGTAGTACAGTTTAATATCTGGTGTGGCTAAACCACCATCCCTAGCATGTCTTTTCATTAATATCCTAGATACTCTAGACCTCTTGTTTTTCCAAATGAATTTTGTTATTATTTTGTCCAGCTCAGCAAAAAAAAATTTTGGTAGTTCGATTGGTATGGCACTGAATAGATAGATTAATTTAGGTAGAATTGTCATTTTTATTATATTAGCTCGGCCTAACCATGAGCAACTGATATTTCTCCATTTATTTAGATCTGATTTTATTCGCGTGAAAAGTGTTTCATAGTTATGTTCATATAGGCCCTGGGTTTGTCTTGGCAAATAGACTCCCAAATATTTTATAGTGCCTTCAGTAACTTTGAATGGAATTTCTCTTTCTATCTCTTGCTGTTGGGCTTTGTCAGTAATGTATAGGAATGCTGAGGATTTATGTGGGTTTATTTTATATCCTGCAACTTTGCTAAAGTTGTTTATTATTTCAAGTAGTTTTTTACTTGATTCTCTAGGATTCTCTAGATAAATCATCATATCATCTGCAAAAAGTGATAATTTAGTTTCTTCTTTTCCTATTCTAATTCCTTCAATTTCTTTTTCTTCTCTTATTGCTACAGCTAATGTTTCTAGAACCAAATTGAATAATAGGGGTGATAATGGACATCCTTGTTTCACCCCTGATCTTATTGGGAATGCATCTAGTTTATCCCCATTACAAATAATGCTTGTTGATGGTTTTAGGTAGATGCTATTTATAATTTTGAGGAAGGTTCCCCTTATTCCTATGCTTTCTAGTGTTTTTAATAGGAATGGGTGTTGTATTTTGTCAAAGGCTTTTTCTGCGTCTATTGAGATGATCATATGGTTTTTGCTAGTTTTGTTGTTGATATGGTCAATTATGCTAATAGTTTTCCTAATATTGAACCAGCCTTGCATTCCTGGAATAAATCCTACCTGGTCATGGTATATTATTCTCGTAATGAGTTGCTGCAATCTTTTTGCTAATATTTTATTTAAAATTTTTGCATCAATATTCATTAGAGAAATTGGTCTATAATTTTCTTTCTCTGTTTTAACTCTACCTGGTTTAGGTATTAGTACCATATTTGTGTCATAAAAAGAATTTGGTAGGACTCCTTCTTCTCCTATTTTCCCAAATAGTCTGCAAAGTATTGGAATTAGTTGTTCTTTAAATGTTTGATAGAATTCACATGTAAAACCATCTGGCCCTGGAGATTTTTTCCTAGGGAGTTCGTTGATGGCCTGCTCAATTTCTTTTTCTGATATGGGGTCATTAAGAAATTTCACTTCCTTCTCTGTCAGTCTGGGCAGTTTATGTTTTTGTAGATATTCATCCATATCTCTAAGGTTGTCAAATTTATGGGCATACAGTTGGGCGAAATAATTCCTAATTATTGTTTTGATTTCCTCTTCATTAGAGGTGACCTCACCCTTTTCATTTTTTATACTGGTAATTTGATTTTCTTCTTTCTTTTTTTTAATCAAATTGACCAAAGGTTTGTCAATTTTATTGGTTTTTTCATAAAACCAGCTCTTTGTTTTATTTATTAATTCAATAGTTTTCTTGGTTTCAATTTTATTAATCTCTCCTTTGATTTTCAGTATTTCTAATTTGGTATTTAATTGGGGGTTTTCAATTTGCTCTTTTTCTAGCTTTTTCAGCTGTATGCCCAGATCATTGATCTCCTCTTTCCCTATTTTATTCATGTAGGCATTTAGAGATATAAAACTTCCCCTAAGAACTGCTTTTGCTGCATCCCATAAGTTTTGGTATGTTGTTTCATTATTGTCATTCTCTTGAATGAAATTATTGATTGTTTCTCTGATTTGATCTTTGGCCCACTCACTCTTTAGAATTAAATTATTTAGTTTCCAATTAGTTTTTAGCTTATTTTTCCATGGTGCTTTATTAAAAATGATTCTTATTGCATCATGATCTGAAAAGGATGCATTGACTACTTCTGCTTTTCTGCACTGGATTGTGAGGTTTTTATGCCCTAGTACATGGTCAATTTTTGAGTATGTGCCATGTACTTTTGAGAAGAAAGTATATTCCTTTTTATCCCCATTCAGTTTTCTCCAAAGGTCTATCATATGTGCCTTTTCTAAAATTCTGTTTACCTCCTTAACTTTTTTCTTATTTATTTTGAGGTTAGATTTATCAAGTTCAGAAAGGGGGAGGTTGAGGTCTCCCAATATTATAGTTTTGCTGTCTATTTCTTCCTGTAACTCCCTTAACCTCTCCTCTAAGAATTTGTATGCCTTACCACTTGGTGCATATATGTTAAGCAATGATATTGCTTCATTGTTTATGGTGCCTTTCAGCAGGATATAATGTCCTTCCTTATCTCTTCTAATTAGATCTATCTTTACTTTTGCTTTGTCTGAGATTAGGATTGCTACACCTGCTTTTTTTACTTTAGCTGAGGCACAATATATTTTACTCCAGCCTTTTACCTTAACCCTATGTGTATCCCCCTGTTTCAGATGTGTTTCTTGTAAACAGCATATTGTAGGATTATGGTTTTTAATCCATTCTGCTATCTGCTTCTGTTTTGTGAGAATGTTCATCCCCTGCACGTTCAGGGTTATGATTTCTATCTGTGTCTTTTTCTCCATCCTAATTCCCCCTGTTTATGCTTTTATTTCTC
Source organism: Trichosurus vulpecula (assembly GCF_011100635.1). Lineage (NCBI taxonomy): Eukaryota > Metazoa > Chordata > Mammalia > Diprotodontia > Phalangeridae > Trichosurus > Trichosurus vulpecula. Next base: position 183,860,296 of record NC_050577.1, on the reverse strand, counting down.
CCTTTCCCCTTCTCCTCCCCAACAAAGTTTTGCTTTTGACCGCCGCTTTCCTCAGTTAACCCTCCCTCTTTATTCCCCTCCCTTATCTAACCGTTACCCACTTGCTACTTCTCCTCTTCCTTCTGCCCTCCCCCCTCCCTTTTTCCCCCCTTTCCCTCCCACTTCCCGTAGGACAAGTTAGATTTCTAAACTTATCCGAGTATGTTATTCCCTTCTTGAACTAGATCAGATGACAGTAAAGCTCAAATACTGCTCTTCTCCCTCCCTTCTTTCCCTCTACTATAATATGTTTTTTTGCCACTTCCTTTGGTGTAATTTACCCTTTTCTACAACCTTCTTACCACTTCCCTCATAGCCCTCCCTTTATATCTCTTATTTATATTTTATATCTTTACATCAGTCAATTTATACAGGCATTCACAACCTATGTATATCCCTTTCATTTGTCACAATAGTTGTACCATTCACAAGAATGACTTATATATGTATATGTATATATATATACATAAAAAACATACATAAGATGATATAATCCCACATAAAGATGTAAACAACCTAAGCTTATTGGTTAATGAAGTTTGTGGGGTTTTTCCCCCTGGTTACCTTTTTATGTCTCTCTTGAGGTTTGTATTTGGAGATCAAATTTGCCATTGAGTTCTGGCCTTTTCATCAGGAAGGTCTGGAATTCCCTTATTTCATTGAATGTCCATCGCCTTGCCTGGAAAATTATGCTTAGTTTTGCTGGGTAGTTGATCCTTGGTTGTAGTCCCAGCTCCTTTGCCCTTCGGAATATCATATTCCAATTTCTCCTGTCTTTTAATGTGGAAGCTGAGAGATCCTGCGTGATCCTGACTGTAGTTCCACGATATTTGAATTGCTTCTTTTTGGCTGCTTGCAGTATTTTCTCCTTAAGTTTATAGCTCTGAAATTTGGCTATAATATTTCTTGGTGTTTTCAGTTTGGGATCTCTTTCAGGGGGTGATCGGTGAATTCTTTCAATGACTATTTTGCCCTCTGGTTCTAGGACCTCTGGGCAGTTGTCTTTGATAATTTCTTCGAAGATACTGTCAAGGCTCCTTTTTTCATCGTGGATTTCCGGTAGACCAATAACTCTCAAATTGTCTCTCCTGGATCTATTTTCCAGGTCAGTTGTTTTGCCAATCAGATATTTCACATTTTTTTCTATTTTTTCATTCTTTACATTTTGTTTTATTACTTCTTGATGCCTCATAGATTCATTAGCTTCCACTTGCTCAAGTCTAATTTTAAATGAGTTAGTGTTTACATTTTGCTTTGAGCATCCATTTTCAATTGGTTGATTTCACCTCTCAGGGTGTCCTTTTCTCTCTCTAGATTCTGAATCTCCATAGCCATTTCGCCAATCTTATTCTTTAGGGACTTGATTTCGTCAGTGGATTTTTTCTCCCTTTTTTCCATTTTTTCCATATTTTCTTTTAGCTCCCTAATTTGGTTTTTAAAATCCTCTTTTAGCTCTTCCAGCAGTGCTTTTTGGGCTGGAGACCAGATCATATTAGCTTTTGAGATATCTGATGTATCTACCGTGTCATTGCTATCTTCTTCTAAGTCGATATTTTGATCCTGCCTGTCTCCATAAAAAGAATCTATTGTCCTCGGTTTTTTTGTGTTCTTCTTCATGTTGGATTGCCTTTTGCTGGCGTTAGAACGAATTTCTATCTGTGAGTCTCAGGGCTTTCTGTCCCAGCTTTCTTATTCTGGGGGTTGTGAGTCTAAAATTATAACCTTCAGTTTCCTGAGGTGTGGGGGAGGGGTCTGGCTCCCTGGCGTCTCACTCCCTATGGGTGCTCTCCAGCACTTGCTTTTCAGCAATGGTCTCAGCCGTTTGTTGTTTGAGCTGATGACTGGCGCTTCCCCTGGGGGAGCAAGGTTACGTCTGGGCTCCTGGCTTGGCCCCCTGCCGACTCTTCCCCTCTGGGACTAATGAGCTTCTAGTATTTGTCCTGTGAAGCCCTGCTACTCTCTCCTCTGTTTCAGTTCTCTTTTTTTTTTTTTTTTCCCCGAGGAATTCTCTGGGTGAGGGGGGGAGGGGTTAGAGCCGCTTACCTAGCCATTGAGTCTTCCGGAAGTTCAAGAGGCCGAGATCCTGGGTTTTGCAAGCGGCAGGACTGGGTGTTTTCGCGGCTGGTGGCGTTGCGCTGCCTCTCGTCGCTCCCAGAGACTGCCGTCCTGTGTTGGGAGGCCTGGGGATCTCTGCCGGTTTCGGGCGCCCAGCTTTCTCCCAGCTCGTCTCCCACGTGGATTTCCCGGCCGGCCGCTTCCGCCTTGGTCTGGAGCAGCTCCGCCTCCCAGCTTTAAATCTTAAAATTCTCAGGTCAATCTTAGAAAATTAGATTCTAGAAAACAGGACATTTTGTTGTCATATACTCTGCATAAAACTTTTTTCCTTTGTAGGGATGTTTTTTAAATGTTTCTCACATAATCACCTTGGTGTCTGTCAATTTTTTTCTTTTTTATTTAGCATTTTATTTTTCCCCAGTTACACGTGAACACAAGTTTTAACATTCATTTTTAAAACGTTGATTTGCAAATTCTCTCTCTTCTTCCCCACTCCTCCTTGAGAAGGCAAACAATTTAATGTGGGTTATACATGTGTAGTCATGCAGAACATTTCCGTAATAGTCATGTTGTGAAGGAAAGCATACACCAAAAGAAGAAAAAAACACTCAAGAAAAGTAAAGAAAGTTAAGGCAAAAAGAATGCTTCAATTTGTATTTAGACACCATCAGTTATTTCTCTGGTGATAGATAGCATTTTTTATCATAAGTCCTTCAGAGCTATCCTGCATCATTGTATTGCTGAAAATAGCTAAGTCATTCATAGCTGCTCATTTTACAATATGATGTCCTTTGTATACAGTACATTTCACTTTGCATCAGCTCATGTAAGTCTTTCAAAGGTTTTCTGTGAGCATCCTGTTCATCATTTCTTATAGTACAATAGTATTCCACATACCACAATTTGTTCCATCTTTCCCCAATTGATGGGCATCCCCTTAATTTCTAAATCTTTGCCACCACAAAAGAGTTGCTTATTTTTGTACATATAGATCTTTTTTACTTTTTTGTTTTTTTAATCTCTTTTGGGATACAGATCTAGTAGCAGTATTGCTAGGTCAAAGAATATGTATGGTTTTATAACCCTTTTGGGATAAGTCCAAATTGCTCTACAGAATGGATAAATCAGTTCACAACTACACCCACAATGCATTACTGTCTCATTTTCTCCACATCCCCTCCACCATTGATCATTTTCCTCTTCTGTCCTATTAGCCAGTCTAATAAGTATGAGGCAGTACTTCAGAATTGTTTTAATTTGCAATTCTTCAATTAATAGTGAGTTAGACCATTTTTCATATGGTTATAGATAGCCTTGATTACTTCATCTGAAAACTGTTCATATCTTTTGATCTTTTATCATTGGTAATGGCTCTTATTTTTATACATTTGCCTCAGTTTTCTATATGTTTGAGATATGAGGCCTTTATCAGAAAAATTTTCTTCAATTTTTGTACAGTTACCATTGGGAACTGTATTTCCCTCTAATCTATCCCCCCCCCCCATTTATTCTATTCTCTCTCTCTCCTTTCACCCTATCCTTCTTCAAAAATGTTTTGATTCTGACTACCCCCCCAATATGCCCTCCCATCTATCACAACCCCTCTCCCTTATCCCTTTTCCCTCCTACTTTTCTTTAGGGTTAGACAGATTTCTATACCCAACTGAGTGTGTATGTTATTCCCTCTTTGAACCAGTTCTTATGAGAGTAAGGTTCATTCACTCCACCCCCACCTCAAGCTTTGCACTCTTCCCTTCCACTGTAAAAAACTTTCTTTTGATTCTTTTGTGTGAGATGATTTACCCAATTCTACCCCTTCCTTTCCCATTCTCCCAGTAAATTCCTTTCTCATCCCTCAATTTTATTATTTTATAATATCTGTACCAGTAAGGTGAGATTCATAACCTTGAGGATGACCATGAACATGCCTGTATGGTTCAGAATTGCAAAGTATGAAAAACTCTCTAGGTAGAAGGCAGAGGAAGTTTAACGTTTATTTAGGCTCCAGAGGATCCAATCCTGGGACCAGTAATTCCAATTCAATACAGTAGTAATTATATTCCAAAACCAGCAAGCCCACCTCAATGTATCAACAAGGAAATTACAACACATTGTTATAGCAAGGAACCAAGTATCTTGTTACCTTCCCTCCTGTTAGGGCCTTTGCATAAACAATCACTTATGAATTCTAACTCTCTGCTCAGTACTCTCTTCTGCAGCTCTGTCAATGCTGGCCCTCTCAATGTATGCTCTTCAGTGCCTTCTTTATGTCTGCTGCCTCAATGTCTTCTTGATGTCTGCTTCTCAGTTCTGCTCCCCTTCAGTTCTGCTTCTCTTCATTTCTGTCCCTTTTCAATTCTGGTTCTCTTACACTCTGGGCTCTTCTTATATACAGTCCTAGTCAGCATCTGATTGGCTAGAACTTAGTTCTCTGATTGGCTGAATTCGTGATTCTAGAACTCAGTGCACATACCATTGGCTCTGGTCTTAACAACTCCCTTTAGGGCTTCACACCCAAATTGGCTTAGTACCTGCTAAATAGAGGCGTTAGGCCTACTTACAAACAAAGATATAATCAAGCTTTCTCACCTAGCCCCACCTGAGGCCTATTGAATTGGTGGGGAAGATGTTTGATCACATTAATACTGCAATATCATCCCTTAAAATTCAACTCACCCCTGTGCCCTCTGTCTATATATACTACTTCTATTTACCCTAACAATGAGAAGGTTCCAATAAGTTACAACTATCATCTTCCCATGTAGGAGTGCAAACAGTTTAACCTTATTACATTCTTTATGATTTCCTTTTCCTTTTTACCATTTTAAGCTTGTCTTGAGTCTTGCATCTGAAAGTCAAATTTTTTTTATTCAGCTCTGGTCTCTTCATCAAGAATGATTGAAAGTCCTCTATTTCATTGAATGCCCATTTTTCCCCTCATGGATTATATTAGCTTTTGCTGGATAGGTGATTCTTGGTTGTAATCCTCGCTCCTTTGCCCTCTGAAATATCATATTCCAAGCCCCTGATCTTTTAATGTAGAAGCTGCCAAATCTTTTGTTATCTGGACTGTGGCTCCATGATACTTGAATTATTTCTTTCTGGCTGTTTGTATTATTTTCTCCTTGTCCTGGGAGATCTGAATTTGGCCATGATATTCCTGGGAGTTTTCATTTGGGGAGGTGATTGGTGGATTCTTTCAAGTAATATTTTACCCTCTAGTTCTAGGATATCAGGGCAGTTTTCCATGATCACTACTTGAAAAATGATGTCTAGGCTCTTTCTTGATTATGACTTCTAGGTAGTCCAATAATTCTAAAATTATCTCTCCTGGATCTATTTTCTCGGTCCGTTGTTTATCCACTGAGATTTCGTGTTGTCTTCTATGTTTTCATTCTTTTGGTTTTGTTTTGTTTTTCTTGATTTCTCACAAAGTCAGCTTCCATTTGCTCAATTCTATTTTTTTTTTAGGAATTATTTTCATCAGTGAGGTTTTGTATCTCCTTTTCTATTATCCAATTCTACTTTCTTTTTTAAGTAAACAGACATTTATTAAACATGTATTATGATAACTATGGTGTGACAATTAATAAGGTTCAAGAGACATAGTTTCTGGATGATTTATTCATTTTGTTAACAAGACCAGCACATTATTAACGTTTTTTTCACCTAAAACTTCAGAGAATTTTAATTGATTCATTATGAGGGCCTTGGAAAATGAGTCTGTCTCTTAATATTATCAGACAGATGTTTTAAACAAGTTTTTACACATATTTTCACATTAATCATATTGTTGAGAAGAATCAGAGCCAAAGAAGAAAACCACAAGAAAGAAAAAAACAATAGAAATAAAATAGTATGCTTTGATCTCCTTGCTCTCCTAGTTTATAGTATCAGTCTTTATATCTAAATCATGTACCCATTTTGATCTCATCTTGGTATACAGTGCAAGATATCAGTCTATGCCTAGTTTCTGCCATACTATTTTCCAGTTTTACCAGCATTTTTTATCAAATAGTGAGTTCTTATCCAAAAATCTGGAGTCTTTGGGTTGATCAAACAATTGATTACTGTAGTCCTTGACTACTGTGTCTCACATAACTAACTTATTCCACTCATCTATCACTGTTTCTTAGCCAGTACCAAGAAGTTTTGATGATTGCTGCTTAATAATACAGTTGTAGATCTAGTATGGCTAGGCCACCTTCCCTAACATTTCTTTTTGTTAATTCCCTTGATATCCTGGACCTTTTACTCTTCCAGATGAATTTTGTTATTATTTTTCCTAACTCTATACAATAATTTTCTGGTAGTTTGATTGGTATGACACTAAATAAATAAATTAATTTAGATAGAATTGTCATTTTTATTATATTATCTTGGCCTACCCATGAGTAACTGATGTTTTTCCAATTATTAAGGTCTGACTTCATTTGTGTGAAAAGTATTTTATAATTGTATTCACATAGTTTCTGGGTTTCTTTTGGGAGGTAGAGTCCTGAATATTTTATATTGTCTACAATTACTTTAAAAGGAATTTCCCTTCTATCTCTTGATGTTGGGCTTTGTAAGTAATACATAGAAATGCTGAAGATTTATGTTGATTTATTTTATATCCTGCAACATTGCTCAAGTTGTTAATTATTTCAAGTAGTTTTTTAGTTGATTGTCTAGGTTTCTCTAAGTATACCATTATGTCATCTACAAAGATGTTTCTTTGTTTCTTCTTTGCTTATTCTAATTTCTTCCAGTTCTGTTTCTTCTCTTATTGCTAAAGCTAATATTTCTAGTACAATATTTAATAACAATTGTGATAATGGACATCCTTATTTCATTCCTGATCTTGTTGGAAATGCTTCTAGCTTATCCTCATTACACCAATTCTACTTTTTAAAGAGTTCTCTTATTCAGTTAACTTTTGTGCCTCTTTCCATTTGGCCAATTCTGCTTTTAAAGCATTCTTCCCTGCATTGGCTTTTTGTACCCCTTTTAACATTTGGCCTCATCTATTTTTCAAGTTTTTATTTTCTTCAGTATTTCTGTATGTCTTCTTTTCTAAGCTGTTGGCTTGTGTAACCAGAATGGACTTTGTTTTCTTTAAATGACTCAGCTTACCTCATTGAGCTTCCCTGGACACTGGGGCTTGCTCTTCTGGGGCAGGAAGCCCAGCAACCATGCCAGGAATCAGAGAACTCCCTGTGTCATGGGGCTGGCTGAGGGGAGGTGTGTTAACCTGGTCTACGCTAGGGGGAGGGGCCAAGTCAAGAACCAATCGGCCCTGGTCGTTCAGGCGGCACTTGATGATGTCAAAAACTCTATAAGAGGGAAGAGTACAGCTTGAAGATCCTCTCTTCCTTTTCCAGTTGGAGCCAGAGACGCCTACAGCTGAAGCTGATCTGCCGGTAGCAGAGCTGACTAGAGGCTAGTGGGTAATCTTCTTACCGTAGAGGGGAAGTGTGTATACGATTTTGCCTTATACCATCTCACTTCTCTGTGGCCTCCTGGTTACCCTTGTGAGGTGGACTTATTGGGCCTGGAAGCTTTTGATGAAAATATCAAAATGGGGACGCTGGTTTGTGGGCTTGTTACTGTGGAGTGTAAACACATGCTTTAGTTCTCCTGCCTTCTGCCTAGAGAATTCCTTATATCCTGTGGTTCCAGACCTTTTAGGCACATATGAGATTCTCTTTGAAATCGTAAATTCTGCCTTCCTAATATAGCTTGTTTTTCATGATTTTCTTTCATCACTTTCATTTATCTTCCTAATTTTTCCTCTACCTCTCTTATTTGATTTTCAAAATCTTTTTTGAACTCTTCCATGGCCTGAGACCAATTCATATTTTTTCTTACAAGCTTTGGAAGAAGGAGCTTTGACTTTGTCATTTTCTTCTTAGTCTGTGTTTTGATTTTCATCATCACCATTGTAACTTTCTATGGTCAGAAATTTTTCTGTTGCTGCTCATTTTCCTAGCCTATTCCTTGATTTTTAACTCTTTATTAAAGTAGGATTCTGTTTTCAGAGTAGAGGATGCACTGTCCCAAGCTTCAGGGGTTTTGTGCAGCTATTTTCAGAGATTCTTCTAGGGACCTGTAAGTTTCCAGTTCTTCCAAGGTGGTGTGATCTAAGGAGAGGTGTGTTTACTACTCTTCTGACCTGTGCTCAGATCTGTGATTAACCACAAGTGTTATTTTCTGTCCTGGAACTGTGAGAAAGGTTCCTGCTTCAATGTGGCCACAAACACTGATGTGCTAGTGCTTCTCTTCACCCTGGAACTGCCACCCAGGTCTGCAACCCAGATCTGAGTATGGGCAAATCAACAGAGAGTACTAGCCAAGAGATCCTTGTAATCTCTTTCTGACCAATTGTTCAACTCTCTAGCCATTTGTTGGTTGAGAGCTCCAGAAGCAGCTGCTGCCACTGCTCATTCAGTGGTTCCCAAAGTCTGCTCTTTGTTTGCTGGGTCTGGGTCTGTGTTGGCACAACCTGCATTGCACTGTGCTTCACTCTCACCCAGGTGCAACAGACCTTTCCTGCTGACCTTCTAAGTTGTCTTCAATGTCTGTGGACTTAGGGGTCTTTAAATAACCATTTCTGCAACTGATTCAGTAGCCCTAAGGCCTTTTCCTGGTTTACTGGGTCCCAGTCTGCCCTGGCATGGCCTGCACTGGACTGTGCTCCTCTCTCATTCTGATGCAACATACTTTTCTTGCTGACCTTCCAAATTATCTTGGGCTGGAAAATTGTTTCACAACATCATGTGTGGGTTCTGCTGCTCTAGAATTTGTTTAGAGTCATTATTTAAAGGTTTGAGGGGGTGTTATGGGGGGAGCTCAGCCAAAGCTTTGCCTTTACTCTGCCACCTTGGTTTCACCTCTGTCTGTCCTTTTTAGTCAATAAAATTTCCTCAATCAGAAAATGTCAGCACTTTTGATAAAAATAGGCATGAATCAATCAATAAGCATTTATTAAGTACCTACTATATGCCAGGTACCATACCAAGATCTGGGGATACTAAAAAAAAAGATAATCCCTACCCTAAACATATAAGACAAAGGAAGAAAAGAAAGATTATAGGTTGTATAAAGCAATCATAGCTTTTTTCTCAGGACGTATTGTATTCCATATATCAGAAAGCTGGACAGGGTTGTTATTTGTCCTTCCTTCTCAAAGTGGACCATGACAACAAAAACTTCAGAAAGGTTCTGGATTTTTGTAATGGCAAATGAAAAGTCTATTCACCAAATTTCAGAGTACCTCTTCTTAGAAAGAGAAGAATTTTGTGGACCTACGATCTAATGTTTCTAAGCAAACAATTTTAGATTTATTTTTGTGTTTACTAATTGAAATTTGTCTAGATTTATCATTTGCATATGTCTATACAAGACAAAGAAACAGGTATTTAGTCCACCCCCATAAACTACATATGTACAGTAAGATTCTAAAAATTAATATTATACATTTTTGTTTTTATATAACTTACTGAAGCTTTTATCATTCTATTCCAGATATTTTACAATTGCACCTGTGTGGGAGTCACAGAGTCTAAATCAGGAAATTCCTCAGGAATGGTGGGCAGATGTCAAAAAGGAAATGAATGTTCAAAAATGTTCCTATATTTCCTGATAATATCAGTCATCACTTCCTATACTTTATCTGTAGGAGGCACACCTGGGTATATATTGCTTCTGAGGTGAATGCATATACTTTTTTTAACATAAAAGTTGACATAATCTTATAGAGAGGAGAGAACACATCATATAAGTTTCTAACATATAGTATTAGCAAAATCAGCATAATATTAGCACAATTAGCTCAATGTTACCACAATGAGTAGTATTATTTTTACTAAATGCAGGCTAGAAGTAATAATAAATATGTTTCAATCAGTTTGGGGTATAAACATTATTTTCTTTTCCCTAATATTTCTTTAGTAATAATTAATAAAATATATTCATATTAGAAAAAACTCATAAGTGATAGGGATAATGAGTGGGCCTGTGGTTTCATTGGCATAAGGAAATATTGGGTCAAGAAATTCCCATTACCAATCATATGATTTCAATATTTTACTTAGAGCATAGAAAGACTTATGAAGGGCACACAGCCAATACTATAGTAACAAAGTACTGGAATGGAGTAAAGAAGACCTAAGTTTAATCAGACCTAAAAAACTCTTACCACTTTTGTTACCATGGGCAAGTCACTTAATATCTATGTCTCAGTTTCCTCATCTGTAAAATGGGAATTCTAATATTCCTCCATACAGGATTGAGGTGTAGCCTGGAGAACTGACAATTTAAGAATTTGCTACTCCTGGGAATACTGACTAATGATTATATCTATCAAAATGCATATTAACATGAAAGGAAATAGGATCTCTGATTTTGAAAAAAATTCCAGTCCCTTTAGTTCCTTTAAGATAGTCTTACAACAACTGTGAGACAGGATCAGTCTTTTCAGGTTTGTAACATATAACACTATCACATAATAAGGCACAATGAATTTTACTGATTATCACCAAATTCTGTTGAATTTTGCATTGTGCTTGTAAAGATAACAATAGATTAGTTTATAAATTATAAATTACTGTTAATGTATCATTAATTCTCACTAATTACTTATAAGAATGGAATTATCTATTTTAAAACTATTTCAATGATTTATAGTGTCAGTATTTGGGGAGTTAAAACATTTTTTTCTTGCATATACCTATGCTCATTTGAAAATAATTATAAGGAAAATTTGGATTCCAGAATATATTGATGTGATTTGATGTCTATTTAACAAGTTATTGTATTTCACATAATTGTGTTACAGGTTTGTTTTTTGTTCTGTTTTGTTTTTTACACAGGAATTTTTGTTTACAAGTACTACTGCTTTATAGTCTCATTAAACATGCTTTTATTACTTTTAGGTCAATAAAGCCACATTTTAAGTCTTTTGCCCTAGGAATCTACACTTTAGCAATAAGAGTTTTTGGTAAGTATAACTTATACATCATTTAAAAAATGGAAATAATATTTACATTCTGACATTTATTGAAAATATTTTGCTAAAATTAACTTTGGTGTATAAGCCAATATAAATGAGAAAGTCTATATGTAAAATTGGTTTTACTTTCTGTCTATCTCTTCCAAGTTTATCTGACCACTTTATTGTCCTGTATATACCTTTTCTTTCTTCTCTTCCTCTGGAACCATTAATCTGCACCCAGAGTGGGGAACCTGCTGCTTGGAGGCCACATGTGGACTTCTAGGTCTTTTGGTGCTACCTTTTGACTGAGTCCAAGTTTCCAGGTTTTACAGAATATATCCTTTTATTAAAGGTATTTGTTCTGTGAAGTTTGGGTTCAGTCAAAGCGTCGTACTTGAGGACCTGGAGGGCCATATGTGGTCTTGAGGCTGCAGGATCCCAACCCCTAAAACCAATCAACTCCATTGTCCATAGACGGAGTGTGTCAATCTATTTTTCTAGGGTCCCACTCATCATCCCTGCAACTTTCTTAGACTAAGATGTCCTTCTCTGGTCTTAATTTCCTATTGTGTGTGTCTCTATCCTTGCTTCTTTGTAACCTTAATCCTTGGCACTGTGCTGGGAACAAATTCAGCACTTAAGAAATACTTTGTTCATTTATTTATTCATTCATTTGCAAACTGTTTTACAAAACTGTCAGACAGGACCAATTCAGTGGCTAAAATAAAACTGGATTCAGAGCTTAAACAAAATTTATATCAAGCTCTCATATACATAGGTTAAAAATAAATCTAAGTATATAATTATGCTAGACATAGTTATAATCTAAATATAACAAAATTGATAAGTATTAGAAAGAAACTAAAGATAAGTCATTGTGCCTGGCTTTTTGCATACTAATAGAAGCAACCCTTTACCTAACTTTCTGGTATTTGAGGAAAAAAGTATTGCTTCAATCATCTAGCCAAGTGCTTTGAATTCCATATCTCTTAAAAATTCATATCTGTTAAAAATTCAAAAGTGATTTAAATTGTTCTTTGAGTGTTTCGAAAAGAATTTAGGAAGATAGATAAGGCAGTGGATAGTGGGTTGGACATGGAGATTTGGGTTCTCATCTGGCATCAGATAATTACCCACCCTAATACCCTGGGTGAATCACTTAACCTCTCTGCCTCAGTTTCCTCATCTATAAGAAGGCTGTAATAATAGCACCTCTCTCCCAGAGTTGTTGTAAGGATCAAATGTAATAATATTTGTATTTTAATTTATTGTATTTTTCCTTGCAGCAGGAATCCCAGCTCCAATATACTTTGGAGTACTGATAGACACAACATGTCTTAAATGGGGAATTAAAAAGTGTGGATACCGAGGAGCCTGCAGATTATATGACTCTTATGCGTTTAGGTACTAATCCTTTTGAATTCATGCTTTTTAATAATATAGTGTCTTATTTATCATCATTTTACATGGAAAATTTATTCAAATATTTTGTCATAAATATATGACATTTATTGTTTCATTTGTAAGGTTTAGAGTGGCATTTCCATGTTCAGGAATGAATTAGCTTCATAGATGAAAGTGACACACTCTGGACTTATTCTTTGAGTCATCTGTTGGCTGTTGATAGGTTTGATTTTCATTGTGGTTGCCTAGGGCAGCCTTAATTCAAGACAAACTTGGGCCTGGTCTTAAGAAAGTAATTAACAACATAAATTACTTAACCAGCAACTTATATCAGAAGTAATTTACCAGTTAAGCATTTGGGAAATGGTAGCTGAAAATAACCCTGCCAGAAGGTCATTCTATTAGTAAAGTTTCTTTCCTAGTCTCTTTCCTAGGGTCTTTACAGCCACATAATTCATATTATTAGTTGGAAATAAGAATTGCAATCTTATATTTATTTTCCCATAATTTCAAAATAACCAATCAAGATAAAATTATAAAAATGATTTTTAAAATTTCTTTTAGATACATATATCTGGGCTTAACCGTGCTACTTGGCACCGTGTCTATTTTCCTGAGTATTACAATGCTTTTTGTTTTAAAGAGGAGATATGTTTCTAAAAATGGAAATCTCACAAACAATAAAGAAGATACAATGGAATCTACAAGTAGCAAGAAAGATCATACTAACAGTGAACAAATTTTTGAGACTCTCTACTGGCCGGGCAAGGAAACACAGCTTTAGAAAGAAGTGAATTCCTTGAAGGGAAGGACTATCACATTTTTGGATCTTTATCTCCAAAGATTAACACAAGGTCTGGCATAGGTATGTAATAAATGCCTGATGACTGAATAATGGCAATTTGGGGATCATACTTTTCAGCATTCAAGGAATTCCACAGAAACATCTACTTTGGCTGATTCATTATATGTGTAACTCTCTTCATGTCCAAATATTTTCTCTTTGTATAATTATAAATGTAAATATTGATTTAGAACTTTTCTGTGGTGTGAAATATAATAACATTAATCTTTAGTAACTTCATATGAAAAGTTAAAAAGAAAACCCTTTTTAAAACTTTATTACATCAGTTCTTACCTTGAGTCATTCATGCTTGCTGAGTTTGGTCTTGCACCTAACAGAAAGTAGATTAATTTTGAAAAGAACCTTTATTCTTATGTAATATTGTCTAATTTTAATTTGTCAAGTGCTTCCTTAAACTTTGCCTTGCAGCTAACCCTAAATAAATATTTTTGAAATTGAATTGAAATTCAATAAAGGTTTCACTTTTTAAAATTAAAATACACTTTTGGGATAACAGATAGAAAGCTTATTGCTAGTTTATCTTCCCTTGGATATCATTTCAGTGGCTACTTCAACAAACTTAATTTTGAATTTTATTCCCCATGAAAACTTTTTAAAAAGTGCTTATTATGTCAATGTCTAGATGTGAAATTTTATTATACAGTAGCATGTGGTCAACATACTCTTGCCTTTTTCATGAATCATTTAAATACTTTATTCATTGTATTAAATATATCAACAGAAAGTTGTGAAATAAAGTTAACAGAATGTTGTAAAAATATTTTTCAATCTATTTTATCATAATTTATAAAAATGTTTATAGGTATACTTTCAATTTATTTGTTTATCTTTTTTTCACTGTCTATCACTGAGGCTTCTGCCACCAGGCACAGAAAGGCACAAGTCTGTTAAAAATAGTACTAAGGACACTATTTTTCCTGGAAGATGGAAAGCTATACTTAATTATTTCTATGATAAATTTGCTTCTACTGGGCTATAGGTGCACCTTGAAACCATAAAAAGATGTTTTTCATCTTTTTTCTTTTTACATAATAATGATTAATACTATCTGAAAGGGAATTACTTAAAATCAGATGCTGCAAGTTTGAAAAATAAAAATAAAACACGTCAGAGACCTAAAATTTTAACATCATTCTATTCTTCTCTCCCTCTCTCCCCTCTCTCTCTCTCCTCTCTCTCTCTCTCTCTCTCTCTCTCTCTCTCTCTCTCTCTCTCACACACACACACACACACACACACACACACACACACTGCGCCTATAATCTATTTCTGGTGTCCAAAACTGACAAGTAGAGTGTATTCTTAAACTATATCATGGAAAAGAACAAAATCAAAAAGAGAAGGCAGAGTTTTTCAACTCGTTCTCTGCCAAATAAAATGATCTTTCTACTAAAATAGACATAGGGACTTTTTAAATTTAAATTTTATTTTCACATCCATAACCTTCCCTACCTCTCTCTGCCACTGTGAAAGCAAAACAACAAATCAAAGCCCCCCCCCCCCAAAAAAAATGAAAACAACAACAACAGCAAAAACTGAGTGGTTGTCTATCATTTAGGAAATGGCTAAAGAAATTGTAGTAAAGATGGAATTTTGTTATTCTCTTATTTTAATTTTATCTGACTATCTGTGACCCCAACTGGGGCTTTCTTGGCAAAGGTACTGGAGTGGTTTGCCATTTCCTTTGCCAGCTCAGTTTACAAATGAGGACCTGAGTTAAGTGATTTGTTCAGGGTACCATAGCTAGTAAGTGTCTGAGGTCAGATTTGAGCTCAGGAAGATGAGTCTTCCTGACTTTAGTCCTGCCTCTTTACCCACTGCACTACCTAGGTACATGAGAAGAAAGAACACTATTCTGCTAACAGGATTTTTATATTTAGGATGTGTAGAATGATTAATGAGATCAAATCATCAGGCCCAGATGAATTTTATCCTGAGTATTGACTGACCTGAGATGTGTAACCATTAAGTTATTGTCTGCTATGTCAGAGGCAGCTGAGTGCTGCAGTGGGAAAGAATGCCAGACTAGGAGTCATGAAGACATGAGTTCAAATTCTGTCTTAAACAAGAAAGAAGTTAAGGACATGAATAGAATTTTAGAAAAGTTAGATATGGTAGACCTCTGGTGAAAGGTGAAGGAGGATAGAAAAGAATATACCTTTTTCTCAGTGGTACATGGCAAAATTATTACACAAAAATTAACCATGTCCTGGGGCATTAAAACCTCACAGTCCAATGCAGAAAGGCAGAAATAGTCAATGCATCCTTTTCAAATCACGATGTAATAAAATTATATATAATAACAGGTCATGGAAAAATAGACTAAAATTAACTGGGAACTAAATAATCTATTCCTAAACAATGAGTAGGTCAAATATCAAATCATAGAAACAATCCAATAACTTCATATAGGAGAATGACAATAATGAGACAACATACGAAAACTTGTGGGATTCAGGAAAAACAGTTCTTGGGGAAGTTTTATATCTCTAAATGCTTATATGAATAAAATAGAGAAAGAGTAGGTCACTGAATTAGGCATGCAACTAAAAAAGCTAGAAGAGGAACAAATTAAAAATCCCCAACTAAATACCAAATTAGAAATACTGGAAACCAAAGGAGAGATTAAAAAAAATTAAATTAAGAAAACTACTGAATGAATAAATAAAACTAAGAGCTGGTTTTATTAAAAAAAATAATAAAATAGATAAACCCTTTGTTAATTTGATTTAAAAGAAAGAAAACCCAGTTACCAGTATCAAAAATGAAAAGGGTGAATTCAGCACCAATGAAAATAATAGTTAGGAACTACTTTGCCCAACCATGTGCCAATAAACTTGACAATCTTAGTGAAATGGATGAATATTTACAAAAATATAAATTGCCCAGATTAACAGAAGAGCAAATAAAATACTTCAATAACCCAGTTCAGAAAAAGAAACTGAACAAGCCATCAATAACTCCCTAGGAAAAAAAATCTCCAGGGCCAGGTGGATTTACAAGTGAATTCTTGCAAACATTTAAAGCACAATTACTATGTAGACTCTTTGGGAAAATAGGTGAAGAAAGAGTCCTACCAAATTCTTTTTATGATACAAATATGGTACTTATACCTAAACTGGGAAGAGTCAAAACAGAGAAAGAAATTATAGACCAATTTCCCTAATGAATATAGATGCAAAAAAATTTAAATAAAATATTGGCAAAAAGATTATAGTAACTTATCATGAGAATAATACACTATGACCAGGCAGGATTTATACCAAGAATGCATTGCTGGTTCAATATTAGGAAAATTATCAGCATAATTAATCATATCAACAACAAAGCTATCAGAAACCATATGATTATCTCAATAGATGCAGAAAAAGCTTTTGACAAAATATAGCACCCATTCCTATTAAAAACAGTAGAGAGCATAGGAATAAATGAAGCCTTCCTTAAAATGATAAGTAGCATCTTCCTAAAACTATCAGCAAACATTACATGTAATGGGGATAAGCTAGAAGCATTTCCAAGAAGATCAGGGATGAAAAAAAAAAAGATGTCCATTATCACCACTGTTATTAATATGGTACTAGAAAAGTTTGCTTTGGCAATAAGAGAAAAAAAGAAATTGTAGGAATTAGACTAGGCAAAGAAGAACAAAGCTGTCACTTTTTGCAGATGATATAAGGGTATACTTAGAGAAACCTAGACAACCAACTAAAAAACTACTTGAAATAATTAACAACTTTAGAAAAGTTGCAGGATATAAAATAAATTCACATAAATTATTGGCATTTCTATATATTACTAACAAAGCCCAATAACATGAGATAGAAAAAGAAATTCCATTTAAAGTTACTGTAGACATTATAAAATATTTGGGAGTCTCCTTGCCAAAAACAAAGCCAGGAACTATATGAATACAATTACAAAACACTTTTTGCACAAATAAAATCAGATCTAAATAACTGGAAAATCATCAGTTGCTCACGGGAAGGCTGAGCTAATATAACAACAATGGCAAATCTACCTAGATTAATTTACTTATTCAGTGCCATACCAATCAAACTACCAGAAAATTATTTTATAGAGCTAGAAAAAATAATAACAAAATTTATCTGGAAGACCTAAAGGTCCAGAATATTAAGGGGATTAATGAAAAAGAAATGCAAGGGAAGGTGGCCTAGCCATACCAGATCTACAACTGTATTATTAGGCAGCAATCATCAAAACTAGTTGGTACTGGCTAAGAAAGAGACTAGTGGATCAGTGAAATAGGTTAGCTACATAAGACACAATCGTCAATGACTATAATAATCTGCTCTTTCATAAAAACAAGACTCCATAACTCACTATTTGATGAAAACTGCTGGGAAAACTGGAAAATGGTATGGCAGAAACTAAGCATAGACCAATATTTTACACTAGAAGAGCAAGGAATAGTTTACCCATCAGATTTATGGAGAATGGAACAATTTATAACCAAACAAGAGATAGAGAACATTTTGAAATGGAAAATGAATACATTAAATTGAAACATTTTTGCACAAAGCCAATGAAACCAAGATTAGAGAGGAAGCAGAAAACTGGGAAAGAATTTTTACAACCAGTATCTCTGATAAAGGCCTCATTTCTAAAATGTATAGGGAACTGAGTCAAATTTGTAAGAATACAAGTCATTTCCCAGTTAATAAATGGTCAAAGAATATGAACAGGGACTTTTCAGAGAAAGAAATTGAAGCTATCTATAGTCCTATGAAAAAATGCTCCAAATCACTATTTATTAGAGAACTACAAAACAACTCTGAGGTACCACATCACACCTAGCAGATTGGCTAACATGACAATACAGGAACAGAATAAATGCTGGAGAAGATGTGAGAAAATTGGAATATTAATGCATTTTTGGTGGAGTTGTGAACTGATCCAACCATTCTGGAGAGCAACTTTGAAATATGCCCCAAGGGCTATAAAAATATGCATGCCCTTTGACCCAGCCATACCACTTCTAGATCTGTAACCCAAAGAGATCATACAAATAGAAAAAGCACACACATGTACAAAAATATTTATAGGAAATAATTGAGGGGGTGCCCATCAGTTGATGAATGACTGAACAAGTTCTGCTATATGAATGTGATGGAATACTACTGTGCTATAAGAATGATGAGGAGGTAGACTTCAGAAAATCCTGGAAAAACATGAACTGATGCCAAGTGAGGTGAGCAGAACCAGGAGAACATTGTACACAGTAACAGCCACAATGTGCAAAGACTGACTTTGATAGACTTATCTCTTAGTAATGCAAGGACCAAGACAACTCCAAAGGACTAATGATGGAAAATACTGTTCACATCCAGAAAAATAACTATGGAATCTGATAGCAGATTGAAGCATATTATTTGTGCTCTCTTTTTTTCTTTTTTTTTTGTTTGTTTCTTCTTTCTGGTGGTTTCTCCCATTGGTTCTAATTCTTCTTTACAACATGACTAATATGAATATAGTTTCAATATGGATATATGTATAGAGCCTATATCAAATTACATTCCATCTTGTGGTGGGGGAAGGGGAGAGATGGGGAGAAAATTTAGAACTCAAAATCTTATGGAAGTGAATGTTGAAAACTAAAAATAAAGAAATAAATTTTTAAAAGTTAAAAAAAATTCTGATAGTGTGTATGTGTATGTGTGTGTTTGTGTGTGTGTGTGTGTGTGTGTGTGTGTGTGTGTGTGTGGTGGGGAAGAGAGGTGAATAAAGGGGAGGTGTCCTGCTGCTTGCTCACCTCCCCCCCCCCCACCCCAGTCTGATGTCTTTGAACATGAAGCTTGCATGACGTCACCCTGCTGGGCTGAGTAGGGAGTAGGAAGGCTGTCTGGCAATTATATGATATAATACTTCCTGAACATTCTTTATATGTCACCCAGGCAGCCTCAAGGATTTTTATATGTAATTAAAAAGCTCAGCTTTCTTGAGTCTTGTATTATGCTCTTTGAAAGGAAGAAGATTGACGTAAGATTTGTGAAGTAGGAAGAATGGCCAAGCCTGGCTTATAGGTGCTCTAAGGAATCTGGCTTATCAGGTGCTGAGTGCACTGGATTTAAGAATCTGGAGGCTTAGGTATGAGCTACCTCACAGTCACCAGCCCATTTATTGACATGGGAAAGCCAGACATCACAATGGAGAATTCTTTATTGGTACCTCCAAAAGATCAAGATGAACCTAAAATGTCTCCCTGAACAACACAGACTGGGAAAAATTTACAGAAAAAAATTCAGTTTAGGACTGTCACACCCCCAAATTACACCAAATGTCCTAACATCCCGAGTGCTGCCCTATCAATCACCATCACTGTCCGATCAATTATATCCCACATCCTCAGCAAATACTAGGCCTTTGATAATGCCACCACAAGAGTATGCCCTGATGCAAGTTTCTGGTTGGGGGTGAACCTTTCCTCTTTTTGCTTTGCCCCATGCTACCCTAGCAGTGACAACCCAACCCATCTGGAAGCCCAAAATGCCATTGTCGAAAAACCTTAAATTGTCTATTCCTTGGTACCAACCACTAGGAATAAAGTTACCAGGAGTGGAAACTATTCCAAACTCCTCTGTGAGCATGATTAAGAAGGTTCCAGTCAATACACAAACACATGCCAAGCCATCAACTTCAGTAGCCAACCATTCTGAACTTCATGCTAACATTGATTCATCTGAGCAAGTGATATAAATAGATCAGATGCCAACTGAAATCACAGTTACTACTTTGCTTGATGAAAGTAACTGTGTAGAATCTGGACCTCCACTGATAAAGTTTCCAGTTTGTTGTAACAAAATCATGGGTACCAGAGGAAACTTCAGCTGAGCTAAGTAATTCAGTGAAGGTCAACCTACGCCCAAAGACCATAGACAGAAAGCCCTCTCCCTTAGTTGTGAGAAAATCAAAGAAGGAGTAGCTAATTCTGCAAAAGCCATTACTGTTTCTTCCCCAGAAATTTTAGCAATGCAGTTCAGATGATTCCTATGGCACTGAAAGGTAAACTTTCAATCTTACCTTACTCAGTAATGAATACAACAATCTTTTGTAAAACTAAGCCACATGCCAGCATCATAGGTCCCACTTCTTGGCACAGGTCTGACTGTGACAAAGTCTCATCATTTGCAAAATCCTTCAATGTGTCCACCAAAACATCAGATAAGCTCTTTGTTCTTTCACTCACACGTGTCCAAGCCAGCTACCTTTGAAGACAGCTTCATGGGGAGTAATTGAACTCTCTATTGGACTGAAAAACGAAACACTGGGGGCAGGGAAGGGGGGGGAACATTGCAGGAAACTTTTGCTCTGCCCTTCCCTCACAGAGTTTAGTATTATACTCATGTCTCTTAATTACTAATTTGGACCACACAAAAAAATTTTTGTTTTTCATGAATAAAAGCAAAATTTGTACAGTTTTCTTTTCTTATGAACTACACAAGAAATTTGGCACAGAATTTTTGGGTTAGTATGAGGATTTGCTGTAAAATGTCACTTATTAACTGATAAAGCCTCTGACAACCTTATCAGAATTAATAGAAAGACTAGATTGTGGATACAAAAATCAATGAGATTATGACATCTGCTTAAAATATACTGTGCCATATGAAAATGTAAAAACAAATTTTAAAAATTCTGTCTTAAACAGTTAATAATTGTAAGATCCTGGGAATGTTACTTAACCTCTCTTAGTCTCAGTTCCTTCCTCTGTAAAATGGAAATTATTACATTTATTGCAATGGGGTTTTATGAGGAGAAAAGGAGACAACTTATGTCTAGTGCTTTGCAAACCTTAAAGTTCTGTGTAAACGCTAGCTGTCCACGGTTACCTGATAAAGATTTCATTTCTCAAATATATACGAAACTAAGTCAATTTTTTTTGAAAGAGCCATTATCTAATTGATGAATTGTCAAAGGATATGAACAGGCATTTTTCAGAAGAAGAAATCAAAATGGTCAATACTCATATAAAAAAGGCTCTAAATCACTAATAGAGAATTACAAATTAAAACAACTCTGAGGTACCACCTCACACCTATTAATTTAGCTAACATGATGGAAAAGGAAAATGACAAATGACAAATGTAAGTGAAAAATAGGAACACAAATACGCTGTGTGTGAGGTGGTGAACTGGTTCAATCATACTGGAGAACAATTTGGAGCTAGGCCCAAAGGGCTACAAAAGTATACATACCCTTTGAATCATCAATACCACTACTAGGTCTGTATGCCAAAGAGATTTTTAAAAGTAGGGGTAAAAGGACCTATATTTACAAAAACATAGCAGCTCTTTATATGGTAACAAAGAATTAGAAACTGAGCAGATGTTTATCCATGGTGGAATGGCAAACAAGTTGTAATATATAATTGTGATGGAATGCTATTGTGCTATGACAAATGAGGATGGGAATGGTTTTAGAAAATCTAGGAATATTTATATAATCTGATATTAAGTGAAGTGAGCCTTGTACGTTTTAACAGCAATATTGTAATGATGATTAACTATGAAAGACTTAATCATTCCAATCAAGATAATGATCCATGACAATTCCAAAGGACTCATGATGAAAAATGCTTTTCACCTCCAGGGAGAGAACTGATTAACTCTGTGCTGATTGAAACATATTTTTTCAATATATTTTTCCTTACTTTTTTTTTCCCTACAACATGGCTAATACAGAAATTTTTTCCATGACTTAGTATGTATAATGAATACCATATTGCTTGCCTTCTCAAGCGGTGAAAAAGGACTAGAGAGAGAGAGAGGGAGAATTTCAAATGAAAATTTTAAAATATAAATGTTTAGAATAATTAAATTAGCTAAATTTTTCAAAAAGAAAAGAAATTCTAAAAATTATGTGCTGGCTGTTATGAAGAATAAGAAAAGCACAATGAGTATAGAATGGGAAAATTTTGTCCATTGTTTGCTCATTTTCCCAGCCTATTACTTGACCTTTAACTCTTGGTTAAAGTAGGGCTCTGCTTCTAGGGTAGAGGGTGTACTGTCCCAAGTTTCAGGGGTCTTGTGCAGCTATTTTCAGAGACTTCCAAGATGCTATGTCCGGTAGTTTTGCCATGTGACACTCCATCAATTTGCTTCAGTTTCCTCTTCTTCAGTTTCTCTTTCTTGACTTCATGTGTCTTTTTCCAATAGCATATAATAATTGCCTCTAATTATTGACAAATAAGGTTGAGAGGAGTCAGATGTTGCTAGACCGGCAATCTGATTTTTCTGTAAGATCAATGCCAAGAAAATAAAGTTTGGAGTCCTTGGAAAGTATAGCAGGAATAGAGCTAAATCTATAGTTGTTCATCAGAAAGCATTATTCAATTTGCTTATGACAGTCACAGGCAAATCCAAGATAAAATAGAAAAAATAAATTACAGTGGCATGAAGAAAACCAGATCACATACAGAAATGTAATATATAATATCAAAAATTGAAGCTGAATACAGCAGTACAAATATGCGGATTCAATGCAAATATGTATTACTTAGCATCATTATCTGCGTTGTATATAGTAGACTAAATGCTGGAGTCATGCGCAGTATATCACATTACATAGTGAAATTACATGTAAAGTACACATTAGATTTATTCAATCAATGTCCGTCATCTGGCTTAATGTATAACTTCCTCTACATTGCCCTTGGAATTTTGCATGACAAGTGGGTCACTGGATGGATATTCCTACCATTTCTGGGGTGATCCACTATTAACTTTATAACTTCAGTATCCTCACACTCACTAACTTGTGGTCTCTATCCTCAAGCTACGTATGTCTCAAGCTGATTGTTGTTGTCTCCAGCCTCTAAATTAATCAGGCTACATGATTTTTGTAATACTCATACACACACACACACGTGTATATTCAATAGATTGTCATTACCAGAGCAACCTATGTTCCTTTTCAACACAGATCTCAAATATAAGTTCTTCATTACTTCACTACTATGCTCATTATCATCCTTCACCAATCAAAAGATTCTGACTTTTCATTTTTTTACCAACAAGTATTCTCAATTTTTATATGCAAATCTATTTTCTCCGCAACTTTCACCCCTCAAATATATTATTCTGGAGTAGCAATTGGCCACCCATCTCCTCATTCACTTTTTATCTCTCTCCTGCTTCAAAATGTTGGGTAAAATTCCTATAGGTAAAGATAGCGGCTGGTAAGCAGGGACTAGAGTGAGCTCCGTTACAGAGTCCCTCCAAAAACCTATAAAAATGGCTCTGAACCAATTCTAGAATGGCAGAACCCACAAAACAGCAGAGGGAAGCAGGGCTCCAGCCCAGGACAGCCTGGATGGCCTCTGGGTGAGGTCCATCCCACACAGAGCTGGGAGCTGGGAGCTGGGAGCTGGGAACAGAGTGGAGCAGAGTTCAGCGTGGGTGGCGTGGACCATCCAGACCAGAAGCCGGGCAGAGGGGGCCCTAGTGCCCTGAATATGTGAGCTGCGGCAGTTACCAGACCCCTCAACCCACAAACACCAAAGATTGCAGAGAAGGTTAGTGGGAAAAGCTGCGGGAGGAAGGAGTTCGTGGTTTGGCTTCCAGCCCCAGGGGCAGCGGAGGTGGGGCAGCTACAGCTGTTGTTACTTCCAGCTCCAGGCCCACCTGGTGGGAGGAATTAAGTGGCGGATTAGAGCAGGGGTGCACAGCCTGCCGAAGATCTAAGCCCAGTTCGGGTTGGGAGTTCTTGGGGAAGGAGCAGTGCGGATCTGACAGAGCTGGCACCTCCCCCCCAAACATGGAACATAGAACTCCTTAGTCTACAAGCAGTCATACCCCACTGAAAAACTCAAGGGTCAAGTTAGTTGGTTGGGAATATGGCCAGGCAGCGAAAACGCACCCAGATTCAGTCTCAGATTTTGGATTCTTTCTTTGGTGACAAAGAAGACCAAAACATACAGCCTAAAGAAGACAACAAAGTCATAGAGCCTACAACAAAAGCCTCCAAGAAAAACATGAACTGGCCCCAGGCCATAGAAGAACTCAAAAAGGATTTGGAAAAGCAAGTTAGAGAAGTAGAGGAAAAATTGGGAAGAGAAATGAGAAGGATGCGAGAAAACCATGAAAAACAAGTCAATGACTTGCTAAAGGAGACCCAAAAAAATACTGAAAAATACACTGAGGAAAACAAACAACATCTTAAAAAACAGACTAACTCAAATGGCAAAAGAGCTCCAAAAAGCCAATGAGGAGAAGAATGCCTTGAAAGGCAGAATTAGCCAAATGGAAAAGGAGGTCCAAAAGACCACTGAAGAAAATACTACTTTAAAAATTAGATTGGAGCAAGTGGAAGCTAGTGACTTTATGAAAAATCAGGATATTATAAAACAGAACCAAAAGAATGAAAAAATGGAAGACAATGTGAAATATCTCCTTGGAAAAACCACTGACCTGGAAAATAGATCCAGGAGAGATAATTTAAAAATTATTGGATTACCTGAAAGCCATGATCAAAAAAAGAGCCTATATACCATCTTTCAAGAAATTATCAAGGAGAACTGCCCTGATATTCTAGAGCCACAGGGCAAAATAGAAATTGAAAGAATCCATCGATCGCCTCCTCAAATAGATCCCAAAAAGAAATCTCCTAGGAATATTGTTGCCAAATTCCAGAGCTCCCAGATCAATGAGAAAATACTGCAAGCAGCCAGAAAGAAACAATTTGAGTATTGTGGAGACCCAATCAGAATAACCCAAGATCTGGCAGCTTCTACATTAAGAGATCGAAGGGCTTGGAATGCGATATTCCGGAGGTCAATGGAGCTAGGATTAAAACCTAGAATCACCTACCCAGCAAAACTGAGTATCATATTCCAAGGCAAAATATGGATTTTCAATAAAATAGAGGATTTTCAAGCTTTCTCAGTGAAAAGACCAGAACTGAATAGAAAATTTGACTTTAAAACATAAGAATCAAGAGAAGCATGAAAAGGTAATCAAGAAACGGAAATTGCAAGGGACTTACTAAAGTTGAACTGTTTTGTTTACATTCCTACATGGAAAGATGATGTGTATGATTCATGAGACCTAAGTATTAGGGTAGTTTAAGGGAATATGCATATATATATGTATATGTTTATGTATATATATAAGTGAATGTGTATGTATGTATATATCTATGTGTATATGTATGTATGTGTATGTGTGTGTATATATATGTGTGTTTATATATATATATATATATATATATATATATATATATATATATATATGTAAAAGAGAGAGTGCAGATGCAGGGTGAGTTGAAGATGAAGGGAAGATATCCAAAGAAATTAAGGGATGAGAGAGCAACATACTGAGAGAGGGAGATAGGGAGAGATAAAATGGGGCGGATGATCTGGCATAAAAGTGGCAAGAGGAAGCAGTTCTGTGGGAGGAGGGGAGAGGGCAGGTGAGGGGGCAATGAGTGAACCTTGCTCTCATCCGATTTGGCCTGCAGGGGAATACCATATATACTCAGTTGGGTATCTTACCCCACAGAAAAGAAGAGGGAGGAAGATAAAAAAAGAATAAAATAAAAGGGGGGGGATGATGGAGGGGAGGGCAGATGGGGGTGGAGGTAATCAAAACAAACACTTTGGAAAGGGGACAGGGTCAAGGGAGAAAATTCAACAAAGCGGGATGGATTGAAAAGAAGCAAAATGTAGTTAGCCTTTCACAACATGAGTATTGTGGAAGGGTTATACATAATGATACATGTGTGGCCTAGGTTGAATTGCTTGACTTCTTAGGGAGGGTGGGTGGGAAGGGAAGAAGGGAGAGAATTTGGAACTCAAAGTTTTAAAATCAGATGTTCAAAAAAAAAAGTTATTGCATGCAACTAAAAAATAAGATACACAGGCAATGGGGCGTAGAAATTTATCTTGCCCTACAAGAAAGGAAGGGAAAAGGGGATAAGAGGGGAGAGGGGTGATAGAGGGGAGGGCTGACTGGGGAACAGGGCAACCAGAATATAAGCCATCTTGGAGTGGGGGGGAGGGTAGAAATGGGGAGAAAATTTGTAATTCAAACTGTTGTGAAAATCAATGCTGAAAACCAAATATGTTAAATAAATAAATTTAAATTAAAAAAAAATTCCTATAAGTAAGGATCAAAAATCAAGTTTATTTTTCCTTTCCAGATAAGGGTCACTAACTACTAAATCTATTAAAGAAGATAAACAACAAAAAAACACCACATGTTGACATTCTCTACCTTTTGGTTGAACTTGGAACCACCAAATTCACATTGATTTGTTCTCAACTGAAAAACTGGTACAAGGAACTTTGGAGATCTACTGCAGAGGTTGTAACCCAATGTCCTAGAGTGACCCAGGCAGCATCAGAAAGATTTTTGTCATGGAACTGTCTAAAATAAAAACCAGAGAAACAAAAAAAAAAACCTCAAAATGATCTATTCTAAGGTTTTGATGCAACTGGCAGACATTATACTGAGCTACTGTCATTAATCTTTGAAAAATCATATAGAATGGAGGAAATGTTGAAGATAACTGAAGGGCAAATGTCTCAGTTTTTAAAAAGATGAACAAGGAGGAAGAATGGAGCCAGCACAGTATAGGCATTAAGTGCCAGCAACTTTAATTTTATTCCTAGATTCTAGGAATGGTGATGGTTAGTGAAAATTAAGAGTAAGCAGCCATGATTACAAAGAACCAACACAACTTCATTAAGAACAAGTCATGCCATGAATGAAACACATTTGTTTTTTTGAATTAATAACTAGACTGGGAAATCATGCAAATTCTCTATATGTATTCATTATTTGTTTCTGGACTGTTCGCTTACTCCTCATTTGCTTTTCTATCATTGCTTCTCAAGAGAGTTAAAGTCTTAAGTCCAGTCACTTGTGGAAATCTGGAACCATTAACAACTCCCTATGTTTTTCCATTTACTGTACTCTTGCTGGCAAAAACTTTTGATTCTGCCCTCTCTCTGCTTCTTGTTCTAAGGCCATGGTGTCAAACTCAAATAGAAACTGGACCACTGACTGCACATAAGGATCTGTGTGGGCTTCATATCAACTTAGAAAATGACCTTAAATGCTATTGTGTTTTCACTTATTTAATTAAACACTTTCCAATTATATTTTAATCTGCTTCAGGTCAAACTCAGTAATGTTGCAGGCTGCAAGGCCATGTGTTTCACTCTTCTAGTGTGTAAGGAGTCTAACTGGATGTTGCTTTTTATTCATTGAGAGCAGCCAGATGGTGCAGTGGATAGAACATCAAGCCTGGAGTCAGGACAGCTCTTAGTTCAAATCCAGTCTCAGACACTTGCTAGTTGTGTGACCCTGGGCAAGTCACTTAACCCTGTTTGTCTCAGTTTCTTCATCCGTAAAATGAGTTGGAGAAAGAAATGTCAAACCACTCCAGTACTTTGCCAAGAAAACTCTAAATGGACCTATGAAGAGTTGAACATGACTGAAACAACTGAACAACAACACAAATTTGTACATCACTAATAGAAAAGTGAAATGGAGTTAAGGGCAGGCCCATTTTCCACACCACCTTTCCCACCATCACAGCAACCAAACATGGCAAATTTCTTTACCTCTGGAAGTTTTATTGGTGGGGAGAGGAGCTGAGACTCAGAGCTTCTTCTACCCCTACCCTTTTTGGAGAAGGGGAAGGAAAGAATTACATATAGATTTATGAGGTATTTAAAAAGCATTTGACAAAATTTCTTATGATATGTGTAGCAAGTGACATATAAAATAACTGAGAGAACAAAGGTTCAAGCTCCTGAGCATATCGATTTATTAAGCAATGAATGCCTATTGCATAACAAATCAGGACCAGGCCTCCTCAGTTTTTGCACTGAGCATAGAGGGTGACAATTATTATGCATTAAAAGATAACAAGAAAGCAAGCTGCTATAAACAAATGATTTGTTTGGTAAAATTTGGATTTAGTCAAAAGTCTACATTTTAGGATTTAGAAGGTTACATGTGGCCTTAAGGCCTTAGATTCCCCATCCCTGGTATGGCCAGTTTAATAACTCTTTAGGCATCAGTCCAGATTACTCTCCAAAATGGCTGGATCAGTTCACAGTTCCACCAACTGGGAATTAGTGTCCCAATTTTTCCATATCCCCTCCAACATTTGTTGCTTTCTCCTTCAATCATTTTAGCCAATCTGAAAGAGATAAAATAATCTCACAATGTTGTTTTAATTTGCATTTCTCTAATCAATAATGATTTAGAGTATTTTTATATGAGTATAAATTGTTTTGATTTCTTTATCAGAAAACTGCCCGTTTATATCCTTTGATCATTTATTTATTGGGGAATGACTCACATTTATATAAATTTGACAAAGTTCTTTATATATTTGAGATATGAGACCTTTATCTGAGAAACTGTTTATAAAAATTTTCCACAATTTTCTGTTTTCTTTCTGATCTTGGCTACATTTTTTTTATTTGCACAAAACCTTTTTAATTTAATGTGATTGAAATTACCTAGTTTACATCTCACACTGCTCTCTATCTCTGGTTCCAAGAGAATGTTTTATATAGTAACAGCAGTATTGTTTTAAGAGTAACTTTGAGTGACTAAGTCATTTTGACTATTTTAAATACCCAAATTAACTACAAAAGACCAATAAAGGAAGATAGATATCTGAATCCAGAAAAATAATTGATGAATTGAAATATGTCTAGGATGATTTTACATGTACATATACACATATTTGTGTCTAATGTTAGCCATATGTGAGGTAGGAAGGGAAGAAAAAAGGCAAAAAATCACATGATAACTTTATTATATATTTAAAAGTAATAGTGAGTTGTATATAATAGATTTGTAGTTCCATGTGTAATTATCTTTTTTTCTATTGTACTATATTATGAAATGCTTGTTTTATTTCTTAAGAATAAAATCTAAAGATTTTTTTAAAAAGATAAGAACAAGCAGAATACAAAATAGGATGTATAATTAGGAAATCTGAAACAAATTAGGGACTTTCTGAGGTAGGAGGGGGAGAACAAACAAGTGTAATTTCCTGAAATCAGAAAAAAAGATGTCCCATTCCCCTAAAGTGTCTGTATTCAATAAAAGGAACAAAGAAATAGGAACTGATTGTCCAGTACATGGCCAGTTTTCAGATAAGACATATGGGTTGCTTGAGATGGACAATTGTGAGAAAACTCCTTGCATCAATCTTTGGCTCTGATTGGGTTTCTGGTCAGCATAGCCTAAGTCCTTAGTTAAGAGTCTCTAAGCGATAGATAGAAATGGTCCTGTTTTCCAACTGTGCAGGGCTAGTTTCAAATGATGTGATAAAGTTTTCTCACATTTCCCATAATTGAATAAAATTTTCTCACAAGACATAAATTGGAGTAGACCCATAATTGAATGGAAATGAAACTGAGCTAGCTCTAGAATAGAATCATAAGATGGATTTGGTCCCCACAATTCCTTCATATAATTATGAATAAATTGGAAAGATGTGGGCAAAAAACAAATATAAGTGTAGGTTGATTCAGACATGATTGGCTGCATTCAGAAGGATTGATTTCACTGTGGAAGCAGCTTTCTAGAAGCTTGCCCCAGGGATCTGTTCTTGTTCCTGTTCTATTGGCATTTTACCAGTGAGTTGGATAAGGGCTAGATGACGTGATGACTCTGTCAAATTTTCAAATTGCACAGAGCTAAGTTGAATAGATAATAAGCTATGCTACAGAGATAGAATCCAAAAAGATCTTGATAAACTAGAATGTTAGACCAAATAAAACAAAATGAAATCATTTAGGCACAAGTGAACAAATATTGGGAAAGCTATGAGTAAGTAGTATTTGCCAGAAACAGATCTTAGGAGTTTCATGAACTATATGCTCAATAACAGTTGGCACAGTCAAAAAACCTGATGCTACCTTAGGCTGTGCTAATAAAAAATATAACATCCCAAAAAAGACCTGGTTAGTCCACATCTGTAGTATTGTGTTCAGTTCTGAGTACTACTTTTAGCAAGATCATTAAGGACATCCAGAGGGAATTCAGAAGAAACTTAAGATAAAGGCCCTGTGAGAGAAACAAAAATTTTAGCATAGAAAAGGAAAGATTTAAGAGAGACATGGAAATTGTCTTCAATATTTGAAGGGAGGTCACATGGAAGAGGGATTTAACTTGCTCTACTTGGCTCCAGAATACAGAATTAGAAGCAGTGAGGGGAAATTGCAAAGAATCAAATTTAGCTTTAAGGGTTTAGGAAATATTTGCTACTAAGCAGAGCTACCTAAAATTGGATTGGGTTGCTTCAGTAGATACCATGTTCCCCTCCATAATGGTCTTCTAAGGTTGTTCTAAATCGTAATCGATTCTCATAAGAGTAAAAGGCTGATAGGATGACTGAGGCTGGTAGAGCAAATTGCCTCAACATTAGAGACTTTTCTTTGCTGGGCTGGCAATGTGTTTCTCTTTTGCCTCTCTCCATCTTCCTTGGCTTCTTTGTATATCACTGTTAATATTTTATCTGACACATTTACCTCTAAACTACCTTACCCCTTCAGTTTCTGTAGATTCCCTGTTGTTGATAATATGTATGGACTTTGGTCTTCCAATCCAGTTCTTTTGTACAGCATTGGTGTCCTTTTAGCTTTTATTTGCTTATTGGATTTGTGATTACTGTTGCTTAACCTTTCCTTCTTTTTTTTCTTTTTTGTACACTCGACTTGCATGCCCAAACATGACAGGCTTTGAATTATGTCCAAATATAACAGTGATCCATGATTCTGTACCCCACCTTCCCGCTACCTGAAGGTTAGATGTATTGTATTTAACTCCTCCCTGCAGGATTCTCCAGGATCCCGAAAAACTGAGAATGAGGTGGTTCTATTCTCCACCATTGACTAAAGGCCCCACTGATGATGTAGCCATTATTTTAAGGTAATAGGTAAACCAAGTGTCCTAGTTACATTCAACACACTAAGTCCAATTAGCTTTTACAGGGGAATATTTATTCCAAAGGTATCATAAGAACAGACATAAACATTACACAATCTCCTTTATACCACCTTAGTTTCTGGGAATGAGGAGATCAGTTTCAGTTTAACATAATCCTATACATCATTAGTTCCATTATATTCAAGTCCAAATCCTTCCTTAGGCTAATATCCCAGGACTATGAATTCTCAAGGGTTCTCTGCTAGTCTGGCTACAATACCCAGCCTTGATTCTTGGTCTCCAAGGTTTCCATAGGTCTAGTTCTCATGTCTAGGACTCTATTCCTTGTGCTTAGAACTGAAAATGACAAATAAAGCAAAATTCCAATTCAATTTTATGAGACCATGGGACCTAGAGCATAGGGTGACCTTCAGACTTGCTCTCCTTATCACATGGTATTACCTGCTGTAAATAAATGAATCTATACCCCTGAAGGTAGTCATGTTGAAGAGGTTTGGGGTTGAGGGGTGCTTGACACCCCAAAGTACTGACACACCAGGTTCTGCCAAAAGAATTCGACTCAAGCCTTCTCAGCCAAGGGAAAAGACAAAGTTTATTAAGGGTTTGCCATAATGGGTTGTCTTAAGAAATCCCACCCTTTGTGATGCCTGTTTCCACAAGCAGACCAGATTCAATCTACTGAGCCAAGTTGAATCTGAGCACCTTCGTGGAGGCAAGATGGAGATTATATACACAAAGATTGTGGGAGGGATTGAGGGGTGGTGTGGGGTGACTAGAGAAGGGGTTTAGGGAAGGACTTGAGGAGGAGTCTAAGGAGGAGCTTGATGGGACTGAGATGAGGTCAGACTCCATGGTGGGAAATAGCCGAAGGCTACATGGAGACATACAGACAATAGGGGGCAAGGGTAACAGAGCTAGGGTATAGACATTTTGATCAGGATTAAGTGCGGGGAAACAGCTGGACAATAGAGGGCTAGGCTAGGCAGAGACTTGGGCCCAATGATAATGCAAGGCCCATGGCCTTAGGGGAAGGCCAGATCTAGTTGGAAGACTCAAGGAGAGTTCAAGGGGGCTCCCAGAGACTGTACTCCAGGTTCAAGGGGGTTCCCAGAGACTTTGCCCTCATCAATGTAATCTTAAAAGCACAGGCAATTCTGGCTAAGGAGCCAATGGAAAGATTCACAACATAGGCCAATGTGGAATATACACTTGTCAGTTCTTCTGTCTCTCAGAGCATTTCCCCTCTACCTCCTGATATCATTTTAGGTGGGCACACACACACACACACACACACACACACACACAATTATTTTCAGACACAATTCAGATAAGAGATCACTTCAATGGTCCTAGTTGTCCTTTCTACATCCAGTGTTTCTCCTTTCTAATCCATCTTTCACAATTACCAGACTAGCCTAATTAAAGAATAATTTCAAATGACTCCTTGGATGAAAAATGTTCAGTAGCTTTGGTGGCACATAGAATCTGAGAATCCCCTTGAACTCCCCTTGAATCTTGCCACTTGATGAGCCTTTTGCCTGGGACTATAAACCTTCCATTATCACTAGACCCAAATGCGTGTTACCCTCAAACTACTCTAGCCCTCCTTATTCTGTTATCTCCAAGTAACCTTCAGCTATTTCCCACCCTTGATCCTATCAAAATATCTATGAACAAATATGCTACCCTTAAACTAGGGGGGGGGGGGCCTCCATTGTCTGTTACCTCTAGATTGCCTCTGGCAACTTCCCACTCCATACCATCAAAATCTCATTTTCTTAGTTCCTGGAGTCTGACCTCTTATCACCCCAGTCCCATCAAGATCCTCCTTAGATTCCTCCTCAAAACCCTCCCTAAACCCCTCCTCCCATCACCCCAGAACCACCCCCTAGATCCCTCCCACAGTCTTTCTGCATATAAGATCTATCTTGCCTCCATGAAGACACTGAGATGCAATCTGGCTGAGATTCAATTTACCTCAGCAAATTGAATCTGCAAATTGAATCTGGCCTGCTTGTCAATATTGACAGTTTGTCAGTATTTTGGGATCCTGAGCATCCCTAAAAACCTCAACATATGTTTCCCTGACCTCAACAGCTTGTCATCAGCTTTCAGATTATAAAGTACTGAACTACATTGAAAGATGAAATTCCTTTAACTGGGAATTGCCAAGTCCAGTGAAATCACAGGTCTAATCCCTATCCTTCTTCTCCATTGGATTCTTTTTAAAAATAATTTATTTCTTTCCAATTATATATAAAATATTTTTAACATTCTTTTTTTAAAATTTTGAGTTCCAAATACTTGCCTCCTTCCTTCCCTCCCTCCCTCCCTTCCCCTCTCATTGTGAAAGCAAACAATCTGATATAGGTTATAACTGTGCAATCATACAAAACATATTTTCATATTAGTCATGTAATAAAAATAACAGACCCCCTCCCCCCACAAAAAGAAAAAGTTTAAAAAAGTATGCTTCAAGCAGCATTCAGACTATCAGTTCTCTCTCTGGAGGTGGATGGCATTTTCCATCATTGGTCCTTTGGAATTGTCTTAGATAATTGTACTGCTGAGAATAGCAAAGTTATTCATAGTTGGCCATTGCACAATATTTCTGTTAATGTGTACAATGTTCTCCTGGTTCTGCTCACTTCACTTTGCATCAGTTCATGTAAGTCATTACAGGTTTTCCTGAAAACATCCTGCTCATTCTTTCTTTTTTTTTCTCTTTTTTTCAAAGGGTCAAGGTTTATTGTAATACCAATAGAAGTGGGCAAGATTCTTAGGCAATCTGCAACTCAATGGTGATGAGACTGATGCTTATATATAAAAAGGACAATGAAAGGATCTGGATGGGATTAAGGAGTGATAAATAGCCTGGGGTGGCCCAGGTACAACAGTGCAAGCAATATCACATAGGCTAATAAGGTGATCTAGATAGGATTAAGGTGTAGTAGGCATATGCATATAGTCTGGGGTGGGCCAAGAACTACAGTGAAAGGAACATCAAGTAAGCTAATTAGGTGACCTATGCGGGCTGGGGTGGGCCAATTGCCTGGGACTGAGATCAGAGATCTGGGCTGCTGGAATGTATGGAAAAATTCGGGGACTGGGTTGCTTTCAAAGACATGGTCTTTTCCTTTTAGGGTTCCAAGTCCCATCACTCCATCATTCTAACCTCTAGCAAAGAGGACAAAAAATCTTTTGGGGTAAGGGGCAAAGGTCTTGCCTTCTGAAACTGCTTCCTGCTGGCAAGGAACGAAGAGTTGTTCCTGCCTCCAGGGGGTCCCAGGGAAGAGATTCACTGGAACCTTGCATGGACTGCATCAAGGGGATGATGGTTGGACATGGGCTGGTACCCACCATTTGCCACCAACTATAAGTGAATGGCCCATAGTCTGGAAGACAAAAATCTGACAAGAAACTTCAATATCTAGGGCCCAAATATAAGGAGACTTAAAAGTGATGTCTGAGGGGCATCTAGGTGGTGCAGTGAGTAAAGCATAGGCCTTAGAGTCAGGAGGACCTGAGTTCAAATCCGGCCTCAGACACTTGACACATGTACTAGCATGTGACCTTGGGCAAGTCACTTAACCCCAATTGCCCTGCCAAAAAACAAAAAATAAAAAAAAATAGGTTTTAAAAGTGATGTCAGAATGGGGGAAAACAAGAGCCCCATTAGAATCATTCACATTTGACATACAGGATTATTTGATCACATTTATTCAAAAGTTTCCATTCTGATTCCAATTCTTTTAGGAGGATCAGATGCTATTGGGATTCAATCCTATACAGGAGAATATAAGTAACAACATTTTTGCATGTAAAAGTTTTTCACCCTTGAGTTCAATTTCAATACAAATGAATTTGCCAGGGACTGCCTTTTATTCAAATTATAACAAGAGATTTTGAAGGATACTTAAGTAATGACTGGGCCAAATTTTTCTATAGGTTACTTTGCTTTAAGAAAATTGATTGCACTAAAACTCTCTTCCCCAAACCAAACTGAAGATGTCTCTAATTTAAGTTTAGTAATTAATAGCAATACCCAATTACTAAGTTGTTAAGGATATAGAAAGGAGCAATTTTGGGCTGAATAGCTCAGATCTTAAACACACATTTTATTATCCCAGCCTTAATCTATGGGATACTAAGTCACATGACTATGCCAGCATGCAGATACCAAGCCTGAGAACTAATTTACCCAGTTGTTTGGAATATGGAATGACTACACATTCAAAACAGCAAGATCTCACATACTTGCATTGTGCTCATATCTTTTATTGACCATTTGCTCTGATTATAGAAATTTGCTATAAAGGGATAAAGAAAGGATATGATTATTAATTACACCTAATAGCTAGACTCAGGAATAGCCAGGTGGGTAACATTCCTTTTCAAAGCAATACAATGGGGAAACTGACCCAGGAGGATCCCATGTTAGATTGAGGCTAAAATTGTCCTCTCACTTTTCCAGCTGCAGAGCTCCACCTGTATCATATTCCCTCTGAGTGTGACATTTCTCTCAGATGGTGGTTTATGAACTATTGATCATCAATGGATTATTACGATCCAATAGACAACTCAAAATAAAATCAGTTACAATCTCAAGAGCTTTTACATCAAACAGCAAGCTTAGGGAAACTTTTACCATGACTTATATCACAAATTTAAAATTTTCCCTTGTGTAAAGGCCAATATTAGAGATCATTTCTGTATACCTGCAGATCCTCAGCAAGCCAAGTTCATTGTTTAGGAACTACATAACCAAATAAACACTTTTGAAAGAGTACAAAATAAGGGGGATCAACAGGGAACCCTGAGAAGGGGATTACTGCCCACCCCATTCACCCTTAGAGCTGCTGTGGGCTGGGCCTTTTGACTAGCCCTGAGGACTGCTCTGAATGGGCAGAACCTATCTGGATAAGACTTGCACCTCATCCCCTCCTTTCCACACAAACAGTAATCAATTATCACTTTTGGTTTCAGCATTAAAAATAACGCAAATATCTTAGTTAACCATCTTATAATTTTCATAAGTGAGAGCCAAATGGTTTTAGCTGCAACTTCCTCTTAACTATAGGCTAAGGTGAAAAAACAGTTTTCTTTTTTTTAATTAGATTTTTTATTTTTAGTTTACAACACTTAGTTTTACATGTTCTTGAGTTTCAAATTTTCTTCCCTTCCCTGCCCTCCCTCCACCCCCAACCCAAGACGGCATGCAGTCTAATATAGATTCTACATAAACCTTCACATTAAACTTATTTACATAATAGTCAAGTTGCAAAGAAGAATTATAACCAGTGGAAGGAATCGTGAGAGAGAAGAAACACAACCAAAAAAAAAGAGGAAAAAAAAAGGAGAACAAATAGTTTGCCTCAATCTGCATTCAAACTCCATAGTTCTTTCTCTGGATGTACTTAACTTTTTCAATCATGAGTGCTTTGGAGCTGTCTTTGAGCCTTGTATTGCTGAGGAGATCCAAGTCTATAAAAGATAGTGATCACAGATTCAATGTGTCTGTTGTTGCATATAATGTTCTCCTGGTTCTGCTCCTCTCACTCAGCATCAGATCATGTAGGTCTTTCCAGGTTATTATGAAGTCCGTATCTTCCTCATTTCTTATAGCACAATAGTATTCCATTACATTCATATACCACAATTTGTTTAGCCATTCCCCAATTGAAGGACATCCCCTTGATTTCCAATTCTTTGCTACCACAATAAGAGCTGCTATAAGTATTTTTGTACATACAGGTCCCATTCCAATTTGTGTGATCTCTTTAGGATACAGCCCTAGAAGTGGCGTTGCTGGGGCAAAGGGTATGCATATTTTTATAGCCTTTTGGGCATAGTTCCAAATTGCTCTCCAGAATGGCTGGATTAGTTCACAACTCCATCAACAATGTAATAGAGTTCCAATTTTCCCACATCCTCTCCATCATTTATCATTTTCCTGTTTTGTCATGTTAGTCAATCTGACAGGAGAGATGTGGTACCTAAGAATTGTTATGATTTGCATTTCTCTAATAAAAGTGATTTGGAGCATTTTTTCACATACCTATAGATGTCTTTAATTTCTTCCTCTGAACACTGCCTGTTCATATCTTTTGACCATTTCTCAATTGGGGAATGCCTTTTATTCCTAAAAATTTGGCTCGGTTCCATGTATATTTTATATGTGAGGCCTTTATTAGAGACATTGGTTTTAAAGATTTTCTCCCAATTTTCTGCTTCCCTCCTAATCTTTGTTGCATTGGTTTTGTTTACACAAAACTTTTCAGTTTAGCATGATCAAAATTATCCATTTTGCATTTTTTAATGCTCTCTATCTCTTGTTGGGTCATGAATTCTTCCCTTTCCCATAAATCTGACAGGTAAACTATTTCTTGCTCTCCCAAATTGCTTATAGTATCAGACTTTATTCCTAAATCATGTACCCATATTGACTTTATTGTGGTATATGGTGTAAGATCTTGGCTATGCCTCGTTTCTGCCATACCATTTTCCAATTTTCCCAGCAGTTTTTGTGAAATAGTGAATTCTTGGCCCAGAAGCTGGCCTCTTTAGGTTTATCAAAGAGTAGATTGCTGTAGTTGGTGAATTCTGCATCTTGTGTACCTACCTATTCCACTGATGTACCACTCTTTTTCTTAGCCAGTACCAGGCAGTTTTGAGGACTGTTGCTTTATAGTACAACCTGATATCTGGTATGGCTAGGCTACCCTCCCTAGCACTTCTTTTCGTTAATTCCCTTGATATTCTGGACTTTTTGTTCTTCCAAATGAATTTTGTTATTATTTTATCCAGCTCTGTAAAATAATTTTTTGGTAGTTCTATTGGTATGGCACTGAATAAGTAAATTAATTTAGGTAAAATTGTCATTTTTATTATATTAGCTCAGCCTAACCACATGAGCAACTGATGATATTCCATTTAATTAGATCAGACTTTATTTGTGTGAGAAGTGTTTCATAATGGTGTTCATAAAGGCCCTGGGTTTGTCTTGGCAGGTAGACTCCCAAATATTTTACAGTGTCTACAGTAACTTTAAATGGAATTTCTATTTCTATTTCTTACTGTTGGGCTTTGTTAGTGATGTATAGGAATGCCAAGGATTTATGTGGGTTTATTCTATATCTTGCAACTTTGCTAAAGTTGTTTATTATTTCAAGTAGTTTTTTACTTGAATCTCTAGCATCCTCAAACTAAATCATCATATAGTCTGCAAAAAGTGATAATTTAGTTTCTTCTTTGTCTATTCTAATTCCATAAATTTCTTTTTCTTCCATTAATGCTAAAGCTAACATTTCTAGTACCAAATGGAATAATAGGGATGATAATGGACATCTTTATGTCACCCTGGATCTTATTGGTAATGCATTGAGCTTATCTGCATTACATATAATGCTTGCTGATAGTTTTAGGTAGATGCTATTTATAATTTTAAGGAAGACTCAGTTTATTCTTATGCATTCTAGTGTTTTTAAAAGGAATGGCTGTTGTATTTTGTGAAGAGCTTTTTCTGCATCAATTGAGATAATCGTATGGTTTCTGCAAGTTTTGTTATTGATGTAATCAATTATGCTGATAGTTTTCCTAATATTGAAGCAGCCTTGCATTCCTGGAATAAATCCTATCTGGTCATAGCATATTATTCTCCTAATGAGTTGCTGCAATCTTTTTGCTAATATTTTATTTAAAAATTTTGCATCGATATTCATTAGGGAAATTGGTCTATAATTTTCTTTCTCTGCTTTGACTCTTCCTGGTTTAGGTATTAGTACCATATTTGTATCATAAAAAGAATTTGGTAGGTAAAATCATCTGGCCCTGGAGATTTTTTCCTAGTGAGTTCATTGATGGCTTGCTCAACTTCTTTTTCTGAGATAGGGTTATTTAGGTAATTTACTTCCTCTTCTATTAACATGGGCAATTTGTATTTTTGTAAATATTCATCCATTTGTTTGAGACTGTCAAATTTATGGGCATACAATCGGGAAAAATAATTCCTAATTTTGGGTTTAATTTTCTCTTCATTGGAGGTGAATTCACTCTTTTCATTTTTTGATGCTGGTAATTTGGTTTTCTTCTTTCTTTTTTTAATCAAATTGACCAAGGATTTATCAATTTTATTGTTTTTTCCATAAAATCAGCTCTTAGTTTTATTTGTAAGTTCAATAGTTTTCTTGATTTCAATTTTATTTTACTTTTTTTCCAGAGGTCAAACTCATCAATTAATTAGTTTTAGGAGATGATGACATGTAATGTATTGCCACTCTTGTGACAAAATCTTCAACAACATGTAGCGTCTTTTTAAAATTATTTATTTAATATTTTTAGTTTTGAGCATTGATTTCCACAAGACTTGGAATTGCAAATTTTCTCCCCATTTCTACCCTCCCTCCTCACTCCAAGATGGCATATATTCTGATTGCCCTGTTCCCCAGTCAGCCCTCCCTTCTGTCACCCAACTCCCCCCCATCTCCTTTTCCCTTACTTTCTTCTAGTGGCAAGATAGATTTCTATGCCCCATTGCCCATATATCTTATTTCCCAGTTCCATGCAAAAACAACTCTTTTTTTGGACATGTGCTTTTTAAAACTTTGAGTTCCAAATTCTCTCCCCTCTTTTCTCCCCACCCACCCTCCCTAAGAAGGCAAGGAATTCAACATAGGTCACATATGTATCATTATATAAAACCCTTCCACAGTACTCATGTTGTGAAAGACTAACTATATTTTGCTCCCTCCTATCCAGTCCCCTTTTATTCGGTTTCTCCCTTGACCCTATCCCTTTTCAAAAGTGTTGGCTTTTGATTATCTCCTCCCCCTATCTGCCCTCCCTTCTATTGTTCCCCCTTTTATATCCCATTCCTCCTTCTTTCCTGTGGGGTAAGACACCCAATTGAGTGTGTATGTTATTCCCTCCTCAGGTCAAATCCGATGAGAGCAAGATATCACTCATTCCCCCTCACCTGCCCCCTCACCCCTTCTTACAGAACTGCTTTTTCTTGCCACTTTTATGTGAGATAATTTACTCTATTTTATCTCTCCCTTTTTCCCTCTCTCAATATATTCCTCCCTCATCCCTTAATTTGATATTATTTTTTTAGATATCATCCCTTTGTATTCAACTCACCCTGTGCCCGCTGTCTACATATATATATATATATATATATATATATATATATATATATATATATATATATATGTATGTATGTATGCATGTATGTATGTATGTATATTCCCTTCAGCTACCCTAATACTGAGGTCTCATGAGTTATACACATCATCTTTACAGGTAGGAATGTAAACAAAACAGTTCAACTTTAGTAAGTCCTTTATGATTTCTCTTTCTTGTTTACCTTTTCATGCTTCTCTTGATTCTTCTGTTTGAAAGTCAAATTTTCTATTCAGCTCTGGTCTTTTCACTGAGAAAGCTTGAAAATCCTCTATTTTATTGAAAATCCATATTTTGCTTTGGAGCATGATACTCAGTTTTGCTGGGTAGTTGATTCTTGGTTTTAATCCTAGTTCCATTGACCTCCGGAATATCATATTCCAAGCCCTTCAATCCCTTAAAGTAGAAGCTGTTAGATCTTGTGTTTTCCTAATTGTGTTTCCACAGTACTCAAATTGTTTCTTTCTGGCTGCTTGCAGTATTTTCTCCTTGATGTGGAAGCTCTAGAATTTGACAACAATGTTCCTAGGTGTCCTCTTTTGGGGATCCTTTTGAGGAGGTGATTGGTGGATTCTTTAAGTTTCTATTTTTCCCTCTGGCTCTAGAATATCAGGGAAGTTCTCCTTGATAATTTCTTGAAATATGATATCTAGGCTCCTTTTTTGATCATAGCTTTCAGGTAGTCCAATAATGTTTACATTATCTCTCCTGGATCTATTCTCCAGGTCAGTGGTTTTTCCAATTAGATATTTCACATTGTCTTCCATTTTTTCATTCCTTTGTTTCTGTTTTACAATACCTTGATTTCTCATAAAGTCACTAACTTCTACTTGCTCCAATCTAATTTTTAAGGTAGATGGTTTTCTCGCATCACTCTCATTTCTCTTCCTAATTTTTCCTCTACTTCTCTTACTTGCTTTTCCAAATCCTTTTTGAGCTCTTCCATGGCCTGAGATCAATTCATATTTTTCTTGGAGGCTTTTGATGTAGGCTCTTTGACTTTGTTGACTTCTTCTGGCTGTATGTTTTGGTCTTCTTTGCCACCAAAAAGAGATTCCAAAGTCTGAGTCTGAATCTGAGACCATTTTCACTGCCTGTTCATGTTTCCAGCCAACTACTTGACCCTTGAGCTTTTCCTCAGGGTACAACTGCTGGTAGAGTAGAGAATACTTTGTCCCAAGATTGAGGGGCTGTGCTGCTATTTTCAGAGTTACTTCTACACAGCAAACTCTGCCACACCTGTGTGCTACCTCCCCCAAGAACTGCAACCCTGGACCGCTACCCAGATGCAAGCAGGCTTTGCACTCCCGCTCTAATCTGCCGCTTAACTCCTCCCACACAGTGGGCCTGGTGCTGGAAGCAACTGCAGCAGTAGCTTTGGAAGCAGCCTCAGCGCTGCATCACCTCTGCTGTCCCCTGGGCAGCGGCAGACTGCGAACTCCTTTCACTCTGTCCCAGCAGCTTTTCCCACTAACCTTCTCTGTTGTATTTGGTGTTTGGGGGTTATGAAGTCTGGTCACTGCCACAGCTCACTGATTAAGGGCGCTACGCCTATTCCATCTGGCTTCCAGTCTGGTTGGTCCTGGCATGGCCCACTCTGGACTCTGCTGTGCTCTGCTCCTAGCTCTGTATGATAGACCATTCCCAGCAACCATCCAGGCTGTCCCTTTGGTATTCCGTCAGTTCTGCAGCTCTAGAATTTGTTCCGAGCCACTTTTTATAGGTGTTTGGAGGGATCTGGGGCAGGGGGAGCTTAAGCAAGTCCCTGTTTTCCAGCTGCCATCTTGGCTCCACTCCTCCCCCCCACCCCGCCCAGTGTCTTGATTTCAATTTTATTAATCTCTCCTTTGATTTTCAGCATTTCTAATTTGGTATTTAATTGGGGATTTTCAATTTGTTCTTTTTCTAGTTTTTTCAGTTGCATGCCCATTTCATTGATCTCCTTTTTATCTATTTTATTCATGTAAGCATTTAGAGATATAAAACTTCCCCTAAGAACTGCTTTTGCTGCATCCCATAACTTTTGGTATGTTGTCTCATTATTGTCATTCTCTTGAATGAAGTTATTAATTGTTTCTATGATTTGTTCTTTGGCCCACTCATTCTTTAGGATTAGATTCTTTAGTTTCCAATTAATTTTTTATATCTTTTCCATAGTCCTTTATTACAAATAATTTTTATTGTGTCATGATCTGAGAAGCATGCATTGACTATTTCAGCCTTTCTACACTGGATTGTGAGGTTTTTATGCCCCAGAACATGTCCAATTTTTGATTATGTGCCATGTACCACTGAGAAAAAAGTATATTCCTTTTTATCTCCATTCAGTTTTCTCCAGAGATCTGCCATATCTGCCTTTTCTAAAATTCTATTCACCTCCTTAACTTCTTTCTTGTTTATTTTGAGTTTAGATTTATCAAGTTCAGAGAGGGGGAGGTTGAGGTCCCTCACTAGTACAGTTTTGCTGACGATTTCTTCCTGTTTCTCCTTTAACTTCTCCTCTAAGAAATTACATGCTATACCACTTGCTGCATATATGTTAAATAATGATATTGCTTCATTTTGTATGGTGCCTTTTAGCAGGATATAGTGTACTTCCTTATCCCTTTTAATTAGATCTATATTTGCTTTTGCTTTGTCTGAAATTAGGATTGCTACTCCTGCTTTTTTAACTTTTGCTGAAGCACAATATATTCCACTCCATCCTTTTACTTTTACCCTGTGTGTATACCCCTTTTACAAATGTGATTCTTGTAAACAACATATTGTAGGATTATGGTTTTAATCCATTCTGCAATCTGCCTCTGTTTTATGGGAGTGTTCATCCCATTCACATTCACAGTTATGATTACAAGCTGTGTCTTTTTCTCCATCCTGTTTCTCCCACATTTATGCTTTTATTTCTGCTTCCCCCTTCTGCTCCTCAAAAGAGTTTTGCTTTTGATTGCTGCCTTCCTCAATTTACCCTCCCTCTTTATTTCCCTCTCTTATCTTACCCTTTTCTCCTTGCTACTTCTTCCCTACCTTCTGACACACCCCACCCACCCCCGCCCCCCCGCCTTTTCTTTCCCCTTTCCCCTCCTACTGCCTGTAGGACAAGTTTGATTTCTATACTTTTCAGAGTATGTTATTCTCTTCTTGAACCAAATTCAATGAGAGTAAAGCTCATATGTTTTTGTTCCTTTTCATTTGATGTAATTTACCCTTTTCTACTACCTCCTTACCTCTTCTCCTAGAACCCTCCTTTCACATTTCTTAATTATGTTTTTTATCATTATATCAGTTATCTTATACTGACACCCACAGTCTATGTGTATCCCTTTCAATTGTCATAATTGTACTATTCTCAATATCGACAATTTCTGCTGTCATTTAATGTAGAAGCTGAAAGATCTTGCGTGCTCCATGATATTTGAATTGCAGTATTTTCTCCTTGACTTTGTAATTCTGAAATTTGGCTATAATATTTCTTAGTGTTTTCAATTTGGGATCTCTTTCAGGGGGTGATTGGTGAATTCTTTCAATGAATATTTTACCCTCTGGTTCTAGGACCTCTGGGCAGTTGTATTTGATATTTTCTTCAAAGATACTGTCCAGGCTCTTTTTTTCATCGTGGCTTTCTGATAGACCAATACATCTTAAATTGTCTCTCCTGAATCTATTTTCCAGGTCAGTTGTGTTTCCAATCAGATATTTCATGTTTTCTTCTATTTTTTTCATTCTTTATATTTTGTTTGACTACTTCTTGATGCCTCACAGAGTCATTAGCTTCCACTTGCTCAATTCTAATTTTTAATGAGTTGCTGTCTTCATTTTGCTTTTGAGTCTCCTTTTCCAATTGGTTGATTTTACCTTTCAGGGTGTCATTTTCTCTATTTAGATTCTGAATCTCCTCAGCCATTTCACTAATTTTACTTTTTAAAGATTTGATCTCATCCATGTTTTTTTTCCCATTTTTTCTTTTACCTCCCTAATTTGGTTTTTAAAATCCTCCTTTAGATCTTCCAGGAATGCTTTTTGGGCTTGAATCCAGTTCATACTCCCTTTTGAGGTATCAGAT
The DNA here is from genome assembly GCF_011100635.1 of Trichosurus vulpecula. Taxonomy (NCBI): domain Eukaryota; kingdom Metazoa; phylum Chordata; class Mammalia; order Diprotodontia; family Phalangeridae; genus Trichosurus; species Trichosurus vulpecula. Next base: position 183,815,783 of record NC_050577.1, on the reverse strand, counting down.
GTGGGTATAGCGTCAATGCTGTCCTCTTCTGAATTGGTATTTTGGTCTTCCCTGTCTCTATAAAAGGTCCTCGGTTTTTTTGTGTCCTTCTTCATGTTGGTTAGCTTTTTCCTGGCTTTACAGTGGATTTCTGCTTTTGGGGCTCAGGAATTGCTGTCCCAGTTTTCTTGTTCTGGGAATCATAAGCCTAGTTACTGGCTTTGTGTATTATGGCCTTTGGTTTCCTGAGATGTGGGGGAGGGGCCGTCTGGCTGCCAGAAGTTTCTTCTTCCCCTGGGCATGCTCTCCAGCACCAGTGGTCTCAGCTGTTGTCTGTGCTGGTGTCTGCCACTGTATAAAGGCACATCTGGGTTCCTGGTGTTGACCCTTGATGGCTCCACCCTTCTGGGATTCAGGGATTCCCACTGTTTGGATACTGAAACCCCACTTCTGTCTCCACTATTCCAGCATTTTTCCTGAGGAATTCTCAGGGTCAGTGAGGGAGGGAGGGATGACAGCTGTTTACCATTATGTCTCCTGGAAGTTCAAAAAGGTTTGTTTTAAACCTTTGGGCTGCAAGCCTCAGAACTGAGCTACTGCCTCTTGCCACTTCAACAGACTTGTCCTGTGTTGGGAGGCCTGGGGATCTCCACAGGTTTCAGGCCCCCAGCTTTCTCTCAGTCTGGATCACTAGCTGGTTTCCACAGCTGCTTCCCCTTTGGTTCTGTCTGGTGCAACTCTGAACTCCAGGCCCTCTCTCAGCCTATAAATCCATCCTGTTGACCTTTTGGACTCTCCTGGCTTGGAAATTTGCCCCACTCAGTCTACTAGTGGCTTCTAACTCTTTCAAATCTGCTCAGATTCACATTTTTAGAGGTATCTGACAGAACTTGTGAGAGAGCTCTGGTAAGATGCTGTTTTCATGTGGCCATTTTCGCTCCTTGAAAAAAAAAACAGTTTTCTAAATGGCAGTTGCAAAACATGATAAGCCAAGGTTAGCAGGGAAACAACTTTTTCCACTGCCTTTTTAGTTTCTCTCATTTCATACTCTAATGACATCCAAGTAATAAAAAGATGCTTGACATAACTGATACAAAAATTTACCAATTTGAAACTTGAAACAAATCCATTACCAATCAGGTGACTTCAATTTTGTTGAATTCATTTCCCAATTATTTTACACAGAAAATAGGCATCTCATGATTAACATGTTAAAACTACAACTTTAGCAAAGTGGGCTTACCAAGTGCAGAGGCTAACTGACCTCCTCATACTGCCTTAATCTGTCCCATCTTCTTCTTGGCTGCTGGGGGTGGGTGGGTAAACAGGATGTGCTGAAACTTTCAGGCTTTTGGGGGAGTGGGGGAGGGCTACAGGGTGCCCAGGGTCCAGGGCAGTTGCCAGTGGGTCTCTCACTGTAGCTGCTGCCCTACCTCCCCCCAACTTCCTTTTGTCAGGTGGTGGAGGGTTATTTTGCACGTGACCTAAGTTCCCTACCACTCTCCAGCACTTTCTTTTCTTAATCTGATCAGGGATGATATGGGGTTAACAGGAAAATGGGGGCTATTTGCAATGCCCAAACTGAGATACCCTCTGGAGTCAAAGGAAAGGAGTGACCATGATTGTAAAGAGATGTTTCAAAACTCCTTAACGATCATTTTCAAAACTTCCAGAATCTGCTAAGATGTTTTTGGCTCTTCTAACTTTTCACTATAGCTTTTGGTTAGAGCTGAAACTACAAGAATAAGACTCTTAAGAATTTTTTTTTATTTTTACTCAAAAAACTTCACTTCTATATCCATTCCTTAAAAATTTAGAGTGGGGCATTGCACTTGCTAGTCAGGTGAGATGGGACATCTGGAAAAAAATCCAGTTGGTGTCTTTTCACTGGTAGTGGACAGTTTCAAGGCTTCACTTTTAAGGCATCTCTTTTTGAGATCTTATAAGCTGAATTTGTTCCATTTTCAAGAGACTGTCTAGTGGGAGCAATGTTACACAAAAGCTTTTCTTTAGGTGAGGCAGGAAATTGTTATGTACTAGTTACCCTGCCTCTTTTTGATCTGAAAGGAAAAAGGTTTCCCCTTTTTATCCTTTGTCTGTCTCTTCAGTTTCAGAACTTGGCTAGAATTCTAATGGAGAGAAGGGGAAAGAGAGAGAGAGAGAGAGTTAGCTAGTTAGTTTTTAATAAACAATTTTTTCTTTCCAAAAGTTTCCAAACCATTGTCCAAACCTATGTACACAATGTTCATGCCCCTCTCATTTCTGCATGCTACAATTTTCTTGGCTTTCCTTCTATCTACTTATTTCTCTGGTGGACTTTGATTAAAGCCCCTTTAAAACTGCACATATCTTATTTCTTTCTAATTCTGATCTGACACTTCTCTTACTGTCCTCTGTTTGCCTTTATAAATAATATAACCTAAACAAACTGTTTTTCTTTCTCTTTCTCTGTCTCATCTTCCCAATCTTCTTTTTAAAATTTATTATTCATTTATTTAATATTTTTAGTTTTCAGCATTGATTTTCACAAGAGTTTGAATTACAAATTTTCTCCCCATTTCTACCCTCCCCTCCCCACTCCAAGATGGCATATATTCTGATTGCCCCATTCCCTAGTCAGCCCTTCCTTCTGTCACCCCACTCCCCCCACACCCTTTTCCCTTACTTTCTTGTAGGGCAAGATAGATTGCTATGCCCCATTGAGTGTATGTCTTATTTCCTAGTTGCATGCAAAAACTTTTTTTTTTGAACACCTGCTTTTAAAACTTCACGTTCCAAATTCTCTCCCCTCTTCCCTCCTCACCCACCCTCCCTAAGAAGGCATGTAATACAACATAGGCCACATGTGTATCATTGTGCAAAACCCTTCCACAATACTCATGTTGTGAAAGACTAGCTATATTTTGCTCCTTCCTATCCTATTTCCCTTTATTCAATTTTCTCCCTTGACCCTGTTCCTTTTCAAAAGTGTTTGCTTTTGATTACCTCCTCCCCCTATCTGTTCTCCCTTCTATCATCCCCACTTTTTTATCTGATTCCTCCTTCTTTCCTGTGGGGTAAGATACCCAATTCTGTGTGTATGTTATTCCCTCCTCAGATCAAATCCGATGAGAGCAAGATTCACTCATTCCCCCTCACCTGCCCCCTCTTCCCTTCCTACAGAACTGCTTTTTCTTGCCACTTTTATGTGAGATACTATCTCACATGCTATCTTTCCCTTTCTCACTCTCTCAATATATTCCTCCCTCATCCCTTAATTTGATTTTTTTAGATATCATCTGTGTTGGTAAGCAAAATGGGCTCCTTAGCACTTAGTTCAACAAGTGCCCTTGAATAGTTTGGCTTTTGTTCCCTTTTGAGTAATTTAGTTTATTTCATTGAGCCTTACTAGGTGCTAAACCCCAGGCCCAAACCCCTATTAGGTATAAAACCTTAGTGGATGTGGATTGGCAACCAAGGTGGGGCCCAAGGTGGGGCTAACTCCAGGGAGGGCCTAGTTTACATGTCTGGGAGAGCAGAGGCTCTTAGACCACGTGGGTTTAAGTCACCTCTTTGTGACGATTCTAGGTCACGTGGGTGAGTCGCATGTGTGACTCACCCCTGACGCTGAAAAAGATATAAAAAAAGGGGTTGGCCTCCTCTTCCTTGGAGCTGTTTCCCGAAGCAGTGGTAGCACGTGTGACTCTGGGCCAGCCCTTGTTCTGAGCTCCCGGGCTGAACCTAGATGTTGGTAACTATGAATCTGTATTGGGTCTGTCTGTTGATGTTTGCACTTTATAATTTGCTCTGAAGTTCAGTGTGCTGGGCTCTTCCCCTGAACTAAGTGAATGAAATTTGTATGCTGAATTAAAGTAAGCTTGTCAACCCCTTCACCTTGCTTTCCTTAGTTAAGCTGATCAAAAGAACCTGTGCTGTTGGCAGCTTTCTGGGTGCTGGCTGTGGGTGGATCTTACACCCCCACAGAAGCTGCTAGCTGGATTGTTGAAACATAATCCCTTCATATTCAACTCACCCTGTGCATTCTGTCCATATATATATGTATGTATGTAAGTATGTATGTATGTGTGTGTATGTATGTATATTCCCTTCAGCTACCCTAATACTGAGGTCTCATGAATTATACATGTTATCTTTCCATGTAGGAATGTAAGCAAAACAGCTCAACTTTAGTAAGTCCCTTATGATTTCTCTTTCTTGTTTACCTTTTCATGCTTCTCTTGATTCTTGTGTTTGAAAGTCAAATTTTCTATTCAGCTCCGGTCTTTTCACTGAGAAAGATTGAAAGTCCTCTATTTTATTGAAAATCCATATTTTGCCTCGGAGCATGATACTCAGTTTTGCTGGGTAGGTGATTCTTGGTTTTAATCCTAGTTCCATTGACCTCCAGAATATCATATTCCAAGCCCTTTGATCCCTTAAAGTAGAAGCTGCTACATCTTCTATTATTCTGATTGGGTTTCCACAATACTCAAATTGTTTCTTTCTGGCTGCTTGCAGTATTTTCTCCTTGATCTGGGAGCTCTGGAATTTGGTGACAATATTCCTAGGAGTTTTCTTTTTGGGATCTTTTTGAGGCAGTGATCAATGGATTATTTTAATATCTATTTTGCCCTCTGGTTCTAGAATATCAGGGCAGTTCTCCTTGATAATTTCTTGAAAGATGATATCTAGGCTCCTTTTTTGATCATAGCTTTCAGGTAGTCCAATAATTTTTAAATTATCTCTCCTGGATCTATTCTCCAGGTCAGTGGTTTTTCCAATGAAATATTTCACATTGTCTTCCACTTTCTCATTCCTTTGGTTCTGTTTTATAATATCTTGATTTCTCATAAAGTCACTAGCTTCCACTTGCTCCAGTCTAATTTTTAAGGTAGTATTTTTTTTCAGTGGTCTTTTGGACCTCCTTTTCCATTTGGCTAATTCTGCCTTTCAGGGCATTCTTCTCCTCATTGGCTTTGTGGAGCTCTTTTGCCATTTGGGTTAGTTTATTTTTTAAGGTGTTATTTTCTTCAGCATTTTTTTGGGTCTCCTTTAGGAAGTCATTGACCTGTTTTTCATGTTTTTCTTGCATCACTCTCATTTCTCTTCCCAGTCTTTCTTCTACTTCTCTAACTTGCTTTCCCAAATCCTTTTTGAGCTCTTCCATGGCCTGAGACCAGTTCATGTTTTCCTTAAAGGCTTTTAATGTAGGCTCTTTGACTTTGTTGACTTCTTCTGGCTGTATGTTTTGGTCTTCTTTGTCAACAAAGAAAGATTGCAAAGTCTGAGTCTGAATTTGAGTCCATTTTCACTGCCTAGCAATGTTCCCAGCCAACTACTTGACCCTTGAGTTTTTCATTGGGGTATGACTGCTTGTACAGTAGAGAGTACTTTGTCCCAAGCTTAAGGGGCTGCACCATTGTTTTCAGAGCTATTTCTAAACATCAAGCTCTGCCATACCAGTAATCCTTCTCCCCCAAGGACCACCAACCAGGACCATGACTCAGATCTGAGCAGGCTCTGCACTCCCACTCTGATCTGCCACTTAATTCCTCCTACCAGGTGGGCCTAGGGCTGGAAGCAACTGCAGCTGTAGTTCTGTAAGCTTGCCTTAGAGCCACACCACCTCTTCTGCCCCTCGGCCAGTGGCCAAACCGTGAATTCCAGTCCCCACAGCTTTTCCCACTAACTTTCTCTGTTGTCTTTGGTGTTTGTGTGTTGAGAAGTCTGGTAACTGCCACTGCTCACTGATTCAGGGCACTAGGGCCTATTCTGCCCTGCTCCAGGTCTGGTTGGTCCATGCTGGGCTCTGCTCCGTTCTGTTCCCAGCTCTGTATGATAGACCTTACCTAGTGACCATCCAGGCTGTCCTGGGCAGGAGACCTGCTTCCCTCTGCTATTTCATGGGTTCTGCAGTTCTAGAATTTGCTCAGAGCCATTTTTATAGGTGTTTGGAGAGTCCTGGGGGAGAGCTTTGGGCAAGTCCCTGCTTTCCAGCTGCCATCTTGGCTCTGCCCCCCATCTTCCCAGTCCTTTGAGGCTGCTGCAGTGAGGGAGAGAAGAGAAAGAGAGAGGCATTCCAAAGAAAATTCTAGCTACAGTCCTTAGAGGCTTCTCTTGCTTGCTGGCTGCATTTTAAACTTTACATAATGTCAGATTATGCACAGACACTCACACCACACAGAGACATATATAGAACAGATTAACAGGACAAACAGACAAAGTGATGCATATAATGACAGGGGAAAATTCAAAAGCTCAGAGAGGCTTGTCAAAAATTCCCTACATAAATCAGGCATTTTTTCCTTGGCCCTCTTGATTGTGTTAAGGCCAGGCACAAAGCTTTCCTTTTCAAGGTCTTGAAGACTGAGCTTTTTCCATTTCTGTGAAAGATAACTAGGGCAAATTTCAGGGAAGTCCTGTTCAGTTTGGCTTCACATCTGAGGCTCTGGGGGACATGAGGCAAGAGGAGAAGTGAGATCCAGCAGGCAGGGTCATGGGGACTGGGAATCCTTCCGTGAAGGAGGATCCCACAGTGTAGCGGGAGTAGGCCTCAGGAAACCAAAAGCACCTGTAGTTTCTCAATTCCCTAGCACCCTAGAGAATTGAGAGAATTGCACATATGCTTCCAGATAGGGTGTCCCCTATGTGGCAGAAAGTGTGCCCGGGTCCAAGGAATTGAACTAGTATACCTGAATGGAGCCTGAGAGCCATAGGCTCAAAAATCACCTCTAAACCTTCCTAGGTGCTTGGAGAGCAACCCCTGACTGAAGAGTAAAAAAGAAGTAGAGAGAGAGAGAAGGCTTATGTACCTTCCAGTCTTGACTAGAGGAGGGCTTAAAGGTGTCAGGCAATTCCCCATAAGAGGGCAACCAAAAATGATGCAGTTTGGGGTTGCTGGGGACCCTGAAATGTGAGGGTATAGGGAGTCTGCCTAGAAAGAATTCAAGTACTGAAAACATCCTCCAATCAAAGTGGCAAGTTTTATTGTAATAGCTATAGAAGTGGGCAAGTTTCTAAGGGAATCTGTGTGCTCATCATTTCTTGTAGCAAATAGTATTCCATCAAAATCATAGACCACAACTTTTCAGTCATTAACCAAATGAGGGACATCTCCTCAATTTCCAGTTCCTTGCCACTACAAAAAGAGGTCCATATAGATCTTTTTAATTTTTTTAAAAAAATTTCCTTTTGATATAGACCTAGTAATGGTATTGCTGGGTTAAAGGGTACATAAAGTTTTGTAGACTTTTGGTCAAATTTCAAGACCGCTCTCAAGTCCCCATTGGCTTCTGAATAGTTTTTACTCTTGTTCCTAGCATTCAAGACCATCCATAATCTGTTTCAACCTTGCCTTTCTGTCCCAAAAACCCATTGCTATGGGATTCTATCCTTATTGGTGGAGATGAATCCCCTGCCATGTATTAGGGGGTAGAGTTGGTGAGTGGGGAGTGAGTAGAGAATGAGTTGGTGACCTCAAGCTTTTGCCAGGCCCATTTCAAGACTCTTCAAAGGTAATACACCTTCAAGACTCTGTGGGGTCAGTTCCCTTTGGGTACCCATCAAGTTTCAAGCCTTCTTTAGGATTCTTCAAGTTGAGCCATGTTAGGCACTTTTGGCTTCCAGTTTCAAGAAAGAAGATAGAAAATGCCAATCCCACTTCAATTGGCTGAAAGAAAAGACTGGGAAAACAGGAGAGGAGCAAGCAATCTCCAACATGTCCCTATTTTAGCTATCTCAGGTAAAGGTTTTGGGGAATATCCCACTGGATGAGATCAAGGACGTTCTCTGTTGTTTGAGCTAAGGTATCTCATTCTTATTAGAGAGCTCTTTTACTCTGTTTTTTTTTTTCTAGTATATATTCCTCTAAGTATACCTTGTCAGGATCCCCATGCCAAGACCACCTTTCTCTTTTCATTCCTCTGTTTTACTATTGGGAGACATCTTGTTTTCCTGACCTAAGGCCCAGCAATCAAGCTGTACCCTGAGTTTGGCATAACAACAATCCTTTGTGCTAACCCTCTGGATGAATTCCATTGTTACTAAATCAGAGAACTCATGGCCTCTGAGTTTGGGCAACCAGCAGCAAGCCCGGACATGAAGCGTCCCTCCTGACAGATAGATAGATACATAGATACATAGACATAGGTTTAGCCTCACTGCCTTGTTTCTGCTAATAATCATTGTTAGCTTTTTTTGGATTTATGCTATTTTATTTTGTGGATCATAGTTAACAGTTGGTACATTACCTCTGTGATCCATTTTATCTATTTTTCTATTTTTGTGATCTATTTTTGATCTAATTTGATCTATTTTTCAGACATAACAGTGGTTGCAGAAGCTCTGTGACTCTTTGATCATTTATTTTCAGGGTTTGACAGTTTGATGCCAGAAGTGGGATCAGAAAGAGTTAATTCCCCCCTGCCCTACCCCCAGTGCAACCTGAAGTACAATACCTACAAAGGCCCTATGAGCTTGACTCAATTCACACTTGGAGAATGGCCATGAGTGATATTTCTTTCTCTGAACCTAAAGCTCCCATGGTTGATCAAGTTCTGCTCCCTTGGAGGACTGAAACTTTAGTTGCAACTAAAGAAAGCATTGATCCATCTGCTCTTGGTGAAGTATCTCAACTTCTTTGGAATAGGTACTTTTGTGTTCATCTCCCTTTGGTTATAATATGGGAAACTTGGTAACTAAGAATGAGCTACTAAAAAAATTGGCTGCAGGGCATATGCAAGTTTCTTAAGTAATTGCCAGAATTTGACATCATTAGCCAACTTGGGGTTCTTTTGTTTGGGATAAAATAAATTACTTTAAGAAATGTCAATATAACCAACAAGAAAATTAAATGGTCCAAATGAGATGTTTTTAGTAAATGGCTACTCAAAACCACCAAGCAAGAAACCTACTGTAACTTGGATTCTTTTAAGGGAAGCTTAGATAGAATTATGCTGCCTTATCATTTTGTCGGCATTTATTAATGAGCTTTCATATATGAAGCAATGTTCTCAGTAAGCAGGAGTAACTCCCCTTTTAGGCTTTCCAGGGGAGATTAGTTTATAAGAAAAGAGGAAAAAAATCCTACCCGGCAATGTTTTTTTCTCTGATTTCCGCATTGACTACATTGGAATTACAGAAAAAGTCAGATAATCAAGGTTTGTAGAATTGCTTAAAAGACATAGAAAATTTTTGAATGTTTGGGGATCAAGGACTTTAGAAATTAATCATTTTAATATTGTAGGGGAGAAATCCCAGGACTTTGGGTATTTCCAGGTACTTACACCCTTCTGAAATATCTTATTGAGTTTTGGGGTACCACTCTGTAGAATTTGTTTTAAGGAAAAATAAGAATTAAATTCTATAAAATTCTATAAAAGTAAATGGCCCTTAGATATTTTTTCCCATAGAGGTTAGATAATTTTGCCCCCTAAAGATTAATGGCCTCATTTTAGGGCAATGAAGGAAGGCGACTAGTTTGGAAAGAATCCCAGCATAAAGAGAAAAAGCAGGTATATGGTTTGCACCTTATAGCCACCTTTTGTTAATGCTTCCCTGACCATGAAAATAGATAATATTGCTTAACCCAAAGATCTCCTTTAACTCCACCAGATCATGCTAATGAGAAACATTCTGTTTGCCTTGGGCTGGAGTCAGATATTTCAGTAGTAGAAACAAAACATGGAAGAGATACCTTTCCTATAATTGTTGCATTTTGGTGTGACCCAAGGACTACACAGGACCAGTAAAAGGTGGTTGGCAGAAAATCAATGTCTTCTGCAGGTAGCCAGCTTTCCATGAGCACCAGAAGATGGGAAAAGTGTGAGATGAAATAGGAATAAAAGGAATTTGTCAACAATGAAGCAGAGATCCCAAGGAGACAATGGGATGGGAAAACAGAACATGGATTATGGAGAGGAGAGGGATAAGGCACACATAGTTGCAAGTCCAGAGGTGAAAATGAATGCTTATTAATTGTTCATATTTCTATACAATCTGAGATAGATAAATACCTTACCTCCTGTGAGGTAAGGTTTTCAAGTATCATTTCTATTTTAAAGACAAGGAAAGAGAAGTTAAGAAGAGGTTAAGTGTACTATTGTCACAGAGCTAGCAAGTGGATCCAAACTATGGTCTCTTTAAGAAAAAATAAAGTTTTATTGATATTTTAAAAAAATAAAGTAGGGAATCTGCTTCCAGGGTGGAGGTTGCATTGTCTTAAGCTTCATGAGTTTTGTGCAGCTGTTTTCAGAGAAACTTCTAGGGACCTATAAGTTTTCAGTTCTTCCAAGCTTGTATGATCTAAGGAGGGGTTATGTTTAGTACATTTCTGGCCTATGATCTGGTCTGTGAGTGAGCACAAGCATTCTTTTCTGCCATGGAACTGTGAGGAGGGTCCCAGTTCCACTATGGAAGTATAGTGCTCCTCCTTGCCCTGGGACTGACACCCAGGACTTCAACTTGGATCCAAGTATGGGCAAAGCATCCTGCCCCTAGCACTAGCAAAGAGACCCCTGTAGTCTCCTTCTAACCAGTTGTTTGACCCCCTTTACTTCTGTGGGCTGAGAGCTCTGGAAACAGCCTTTGCACCTGCTAATTCAGTGGCTCCCAAGGCCCTCTTTTAGTTTACTGGGGCCTGGTCTGTGCTAGCATGTCCTGCACTCCACTCTCACCTCAGTGAAGAGACCTTTCCTGCCTACTTTCTAAATTGTCTTGGATTGGAAAATTGTCTCACCTCATCTTTTTGTGGGTTTTGCTACCCCAGAATTTGTTTTAGGCCATTATTTAAAATCTTTGGAGGAGTTTTGGGGAGAGCTCAGGTAAGTGACTGCCTTTCCTCCGCCATCTTGGCTCTTCCCCCTCCCCACTGTGTGATTCTCATATGTATTCTCCCAAAAGTTCACCATTAGAAGGAGTTCACCCAGTATTCTGGAGGCATTCCTGGCTTTGTCTAAACATTTGACATTTGAAATATCAGTCTGACTGCTCATGGAGTGGAACCAGATCACCTTCTCTCCCTGTCACACAATTCCTTGATAACATCTTTTTCAGAGTTCCTCTTTGGTTATATGTGGCAACCACTTTATACCCAACATACACTTTTCCATTGCCATCTTGGTAATAATCATCTTTAGGTCTTTAGAGGCAGTGATGTTATGCATCTTTCTGCTGTGTTACACCACCAAGAAAATGTTAGTATTGAAGAGAGTAGCCTTTGCTTTCATCGAAAGCTTGGGGTTAGTAAAAAGAGCTTTGCATATCCATTTGTACTGTCTGTCCTACTACACTGAATTCTATCTTATGAACATGATGAAATTGAATGAGGCATTCTTTACATACTTGGTCTTTCTATGTGGATGAACAAGCCAAATTCCTTTTAGTGAAAGTAGTTTTCTTCCAGGAGGCTCTGTAATATGCTGATACTTAATGTAATCTTTTTTTTCAAATATATATATATATATATGTATATGTATATATGTGTGTGTGTGTACATATATATATACATAAAACTTAAATGCACAAGAAAAGAAAAAGAAACATATTACAAACTTAAATACTCAAACTTAAATAAACATTTTTAAAAAGCATTGCCATGTGCACAGCATAATGTAAGAGAGGATTCAAAATACGCAGCAATAAATTTCCATTTCAAGGTCTATGTAATAATTACTGAACATTGTGTCTCCACCATTTCTTTTCTTCCTTGTAAGTTTTCTTTTGTTCTCTGGCACTTTTTACCTTGTTCTTTTTCCTACATTCTGCCTCCCTCCACCAAGATGGCTACAATTAAGCATGGATATATAAGTGTGTGTGTGAGACACATGTGTGTATATGTATATATATGTATATAAACACAAACACATGTACATATATACACACAAACATCTATATACATACATATACAAATACACTTATGTACACATACATAGATATCCATAATCATACTCATATGTAGACATACACATTCATATACATCTATGTGAGTCCAAACTATATTTGTTTTTCCTCTGTTTGTCTGAGGGTAGATAATATCTTCCTTCATAGGTTCAAGTCTTTCCTTATTTTTCTAAGACCATCACCTCATAATTTCCTATAGCACAGCAATATCCCAACCTTATACTGTCTAGTTATTTTAAATAGTCTAAAACAATATTGATTAACATGGCTGACATGTACTGTAGTTTCCCTACTTTTCTCTTTTGACTAAATCTATTTTAGCTTTCACTTTGAGATCAGGACTACTCTCTCTGCTTTTTTCCCCTAATAAATTCTACTCCTCATCTTTATTTTATTTTTGTTTGTATCTCTTACTTTTTATCCCTCTTCACTCCTCTACATTATTTCTACCCACTACCTTGACATAATAATTTGGAGATCTTATCACATGGGCAAACAGTCTTATATTTCTAGCAGGGAATTGAGCATCAGCATTGTATTGGCATTTGGAACTGCAGAGGGCATTAGAATAGGGATGTTTAACTTGAAGTTTTTTAAAAAATAATTTTGATAATATTGTTTCAATATTTTTCATTTTCTTTATTATTTCATGTATTTTGTTTTATTTTTTTTTCCCTGAGGAGGGGTCCATAATGTATCACCAAACTTCCAAAGGGATCTATGACACAAAAAAGTTCAAAACTCCTGCATTAGAATATTATGAGAAAAAATAGTGAATTTTATATTGCTAAGAGCTAAAAGAACTTGTAGAAGTAATAACTTTTTTCCCTAAATTCAATTCTTTTTTATTGAATGACTCAAAATAATTGGGAGAATTTGAGAAAAATATTGTCTTGGAGTAGAAACACAAGGTGACTATCATAACTCACCAATATTGACCAATGGTAGCCCATAAATAATTCTTGGAGCTAAAATCAAGTTAACAAGCATTTATTTAATGTCTATTATGTTCCAAGTACTGTGCAAAGCTTAGGTGATGAAATTGAATGTATTTTAACCTTTTCTGAAAATACCAGTGTGATCATTTTATTGACATAAGTTTATAATCCATGGAAGTAGCTGGGAAAAATAAATGCCCATTTCCAAAGTTTTAATTAAAGAGGCACTTTGCTTCTATTTATCTAGGACTATGGCCAGACAAATGGTTAATGCTCACTGGAATATCTGAAAACAAACAAATAAGCTGACTATTTAAAGACAGTCTGTTTTATGTTAGCACATAAAGGCATAGAGCTGCAGCTGCTGGATTTTAATTCTAAGTCTAGGTAAGAATATCTGTATTTGTTAATCTAAATATTTTTTTCCCTATCCAACAATTTGGGTAAGCATTATGAATGATCATTGAAAAGGTTTTGCTTTATGTACCTGATGCTTCTTTTAAAAAATCCTTGCTCCACTTACTTAAAGCTTGTTAAATATTTATGTTCTGGTTTTACTTTTTCCTTAAACTTGAGAATTTTGCATGAATCAATTTTGAAGGGAGAAGCACTGTTTATGTTCTTAAGTAGCTAAGTTAGAGTTATACCAAGAAGATAAGGTAGGATGGGTTAATGTAGGAAGTCTAAATGGGGTTCCAATTCTCATCCTTTTTTCAAGTAATTCCTACTTCATTGTTCCCCAATCTCCTATGTGCCTACAATCTATTTAGTCAAATTATTCATAAAGGAAGCCCATCTATGCCAGAGATAATATCATAGATAAGGTCCTAAGGAGCAAAGGCACTGATGATAATTGAGATGAGGGGAACTGAGAAATAGTTGACTGAAAATAGAAAGATGCCAGGAAACATCTGAACTCATTCTGGGATATTTTTTTTTTCATTTTGACAACAATAAATATCAGTACAGGAATAATTAAAATTCCAAAGGAAATAATAGAAAGTAAGAATAGTATCTCTTTTCCCTCCTCTTCAACTGCCAGAGATTCATGGCCTTCTCTTTGCAGGATTCTCAAAGGCATATTTAAATTCTATCTAGTTGCTCTTTGGGTTTCAGAAAGTTTTTATATATACAGATGGCATGTTTATTGAGAGGAATTGTGGTTGAATAGAAAGAATTGAGATTACTAGGTAATACTTCCAGCTATGCTATCAGCTAACTATATTCATACTCAGGAAATTCATTAAACCCACTACCTCAAATCAGCTTGTTTGATTTGTTCTCTAAGTTCCTTCTTAGCTCTAAAATTAAATTGTGTGCTCCAATTCTATAAGAAAACTTTTCTTGTGGTTTCCTTTGTTTTGTTTGTTTTAATTTGATGTCTTAACCAATTTAAAATATCTATTAAGATATGTTAATCAAACATACTAAATATCTATTAAAATGTTTGTTATTCAAATATACTCAAAGACCAAATAAATATAAACTGTGCTAGACCAAAAGCCTCAATTGTTAACTCAAACATCATTTATGTATTTCCCTTTTAATGGTTCTGAATAAAATATAACAATTAATTGAAATACTGTGTTGGGGAACCAATGTAATTCATTAAGTAACCATATTTGATCAATTGCGCATTACTTTTCCCTTTTACTAAATGTGTTATCAAGCAATCAATTTAAGGTGTTTTAAGTAATTCATTTCTACTAATGTTATTTCACTAAAATATCTTCACAATATCCTACCATTCCTACTTGTGATCTTATTGTATCTTTCATATTCTCATGAGCTAAAGTCTCTGGAAAAGTCACCTACAATCAGTGTCCCTACTTCTCCTTCCAAACTGTTCTAAACCTATACAAACTGACTTCTGTCCTCAATGTCCAAATGAAACTCATCTCAAAAAAGTTACCAATGATCTGTTTATTAACATCCAATTTTTAAATTTTGAGTTCCAAATTCTCTCTTCCTCTTACCACTCCCTCACCAACTGAAAAAGCAAGTAATATAATATCAATTATATATATGAAGTCATGCAAAACATATTTCTACATTAGCATTTTTTTTAAATCAAGAAAGATAAAGATCATGGAAAAATATGCTTCAATCTGTATTCGGAATTCAACAGATCTTTCTCTCTCCGAAGGTGGGTAGTAATTTTCATCATGGATTCCTTGAAATTGTCTTGGATCATTGTTTTGGTCAGAGTAGCAAGTCATTCACATTTGAGCATTATTACAATATTGCTATTACTGTTTATAACATTTTCTTGCGTCTCCTCATTTCACTTATCAGAAGTTCATATAATTCTTCCCAGGTTTTTTGAAACCATCTTACTCACCATTTCTTACAACACAGTAGTATTCCATCATAATCATATGCCACATTATGTACAGCCATTCCGCCTTTGATGGGCAGCCCTTCAATTTCCAATTTTTGCCAGTATAAAGAGGTGCTATAAATATCTTTGTACATATAGGTCCTTTCCCTTTTTCTTATCTATCCATTTCTTTTTTACATATAATCACAACATAATCAACTAACTCCTGTGCTCTCTGTCTATGTAGAGCCTTTCTAACTGTGTCAATAATCATAAAGTTTTTAGGAATTACATGTATCATCTTCCCATCTAGGAATGCAAACAGTTTAACCTTATAAGTCTTTTATGCTTTATTTTCCCTGTTTACCATTTTATGCTTCTCTTGTATCTTGTAGTTGAAAGTGGAAATTTCTATTTCTATCTCTGGTCTTTTCATCAAGAATGATGGAAATAAGTCTATTTCATTACATATCCATTTGTTCTCACAAAGGATTATACTCAGTTTTGCTGGGAAGGTTATTCTTGATTGTGATACTGTTTTTTGCCTTCTAGAATATGATACTCCAAGGCCTCTACTTTAAAATGATAGTTGCTAAGTCTTGTGTGAAACTGACTGTGGCTCCATGATATTTGAATGGTTTATCTCTGGCTACTTGAAGTATTTTCTCTTTGACCTGTGAGCTCTATAATTTTGCTATAATATTCCTGGGAGTTCTCATTTTAGGAAGTAATTGGTGGACTATTTACATTTATAGTTTATCCTCTTGTCCTAGGATACTCGGGCAGTTTTCTTTCATAATTTCCTGAAATAACGCCTTGGCTTTTCCTTTGATCATGGCTGTCAGGCAGTCCAATCATTCTTATATTATCTCTCTTTGATCTATTTTCCAGGTAAATTGTTTTTCTCAAATGAGGTATATCATGTTTTCTTCTATTTTTCATTCTTTTGATTTTGTTTGATTGTTTCTGCATGTCCCATGGAGCCAGTAGCTTCCACATGTACAATTTAATTTTTAAAGTATTGTTTTTTCATTGAGCTTTTGTGCCTACTTTTCCATTTGGCCAGTTACACTTTTTAGGAAGTTGTTTTCATTTGGCCAATTTTACTTGTTAAAGAATTCTTTTCTTTAGTGAATTTTCATACATCTCTTCCCATTTTTTTGTACTTCCTTTACCCCAGCTGTTGACTCTTTTTGCATGATTCGCTTCCATCACTTTCATTTCTTTCCCCAATTTTTTTCTACCTCTCTTATTTGATTTTTAAAATACTTTTTGAGCTCTTCCAGGAGTTCTTTTTGGGCCTGACACAAATTCACATTTTTCTTTGAGGTTTCACATGTAGCCCTTTTGACATTGTCATCTTCGTCTGAGTTTTTGATCTTCCTTGTCACTAAAATAACTTTCTATGGTAAAATTCTGTTTTGTTGTTTGTTCATTTTTGTAGCCTACTTCTTGACTTTGAACATTATGTTAAAGTTGGGCTCTGCTCCAGGGGTTGAGGTGGTACTGTCCCAAGCTTCAGGTGTTTCATACTGTTATTTTCAGAGATAATTCTGGAGGCTGAAGTTTTCAGTTGTTACAAGGTTATATGATCTAAGGAGAGGTTTGGTCACTGCTCTCAGCTTGTGCTCTGATGACCACAAGCCCTTTTTCACATGTTGGACCTGTAACAAGGATGTCTGCTCCCCCACAGCCTCATGCTCCGGTGGGTTAAAGGTCCTCCTCAACCTCAGCTTGTGACCTGAGTCTGTGGAACAGATCCCCTTTCAGGCAATGCAAGAGTCCTGCATCCAATGCCAGCAAAGGGTCCCATGTAATCTCCGTCTGACAAGTTGTCTGACCCCCCTTAACGTTTGTGGGCTAAGAACTCCAGGAGTGTCTGTTGATGATTTACTCGCCCCCAAGGCCTACACTGGTTTCCTGGGGTGGGGCCTCACTACTGGGTTCCGGGGACATGGCCTGTTGCTGGCTTGCATGGACCACCTGTTCTGAACTGTGCTTCACTCTCATGTCAGTGAGACAGACATTTCCTGTTGACCTCCTAAGTTGCCGTGGGCTGGAAAATTGTTTCACCTTTTTATTTTTTTTTTTGGTTCTGCCACTCTAGAATTCATTTTGAGGAGTTGTTCTAAAGTTGTTTGGAGGAGGATTTGGGACAGCTCAGACAAGTTTTTGCCTTACTCCATCTTTGTTTCTATTCCATTTCTGGCTTTTTTTTTGCACTATTTTTAGAGCTAGTTCAGAAGGTTTGTAAGTTTTTGATGCTTCAAAGTTGATGTGATCCAAAAAGAGGTATGATCGCCACTCCATTGATACTTCAGGCAATTCTGTTCTTAGGACCCCTGCTCCCTTGGGACAGCCAATGCTCCTTTCAGCGCTGGTATAGGTCATGGGGTACGCCAAAATTTACCCTGTATTGCACTCAGTGCTACCCTGGGTGTCCTCTGTAATCTCTTTCTGACCACTTGCCATATTCACTTAGTGTCTCTGTCTTGTGAGTTCCCAAATTCACTATTTATGTTGTTTCCACCAAAATACCCACCACTGATATTGTGCCACATGGGCTCTGGGTCGATCACCACACTAGTATCACAGACATTTCTTTCTGACCTTCTAAGTTGTGTTGAGCTGGAAAAATGCCTCACTCCAACCTTTTGTTGGCTTTGCCACTCCAGAATTTGATTCTGGGTGTTATTTTAAAATTTGTTTATAGGGGAATTTGGACAGGTCATGGCTCCTTCTTCTACTCTGCCTTCTTGGCTCCACCACCAGAAGTCTCCTCAATGATCTCTTTATTACCAAATCTGTGCTTTTCCAGGAGAACTTTTGGGCCTGGGACTAATTCATATTTCTCTTTGAGGCTTTGTATTTAAGTGTTTTGACATTGCGGTCCTCTTCTAAGAGAAAGGAGAGCATTCCAGGCATGGGTAACAGCTAGAAAAAAATGACTGAAGCCGAAAGATGGAGTGTGTTGTTTAAAGAACAGCAAGGAGGTTAGTGTCACTGGACTGAAGAGAACATGTTAGGGAGTAAAGTAGGACAGGGATAGGCTATAAAGGGCTTTGAATGTCAAAAAGAGCATTTTGAATTTGCTCTTAGAGGAAAGAGGAAATCACTGGGATTTATTGAGTAAGGGGTGTATGTGACATAATCAGATCTGCATTTTAGGAAAATTCCTTCAGTGGTTGACTGGAGAATGAATTAGAATGAGAAGATTCTGATTTACATGTGTTGTCTACCCCATGAAGATGTTGGCTTCTTGAAGCAAGGAGTGTTTTTGCTTTTTTTTTTAATCCCTAGAACTTAGCATAGTGCCTGGCTTATAGTAAGTGCTTAGTAAATGTTTGTTAATTGGCTGGTCTTTCCGAATTCATCCTCAAACAAGAGACACAGTTTTGGCTGTGAAGTCTATGTTCAAAGTTCTTCTAACTTAGGAAGATGCCAATCACACATTGATGTGTATATTTTAAATGAACTTGGTTTATCTTAGATTTCTTCTTTTCATATTTATTCCATCTTCTGGCACCAAAAGAGGCCTGGACAATAACCACCTCTCCCAGAATACATGTCTTCCCTACTTTCTTCTTTTCCCATATCCCTGTTACAACATTGACACTTTTAGGCCCTGCCTCTACATCACTTTCTCAGGATCTCTGTGAAAGTTATTGACCAACCCTCAGCTCATTCTCCTTCTTTTCTCAAGAACAAAAATAAAACGTTCCTCTTTGCCATAGCCTCTACCTTAATCATAAAGAACTTAATCATAGATAGAGAGGCAGAATGATATAAATAGATATATTCATGATATGTTAAATACTCCAACTTTCCAATTCACAAATCTCCTCCCAAGACCTCTACCTTCACTGTAACTACAATGAGCAAAATAAACAACAACAAAATAAATCAAAAAAGAACCTGACCCTTGAAAATTACTCTGATGACAGAGAAGAACAAAACACAAACTATGTCTGTATCCCAAAAGGTAAAAAAAAAGAAGAAAAATGACCTATATGTAAAAAAAAGTATTTATAGAAGCTTTTTTGTGGTGTCAAAGAATTGGAAATTAAGAGGATGACCATCAATTGCGGAATGCCTGAACAGGTTGTGGTATATGATTCTGATGGAATATTATCTTTATTGTACTATAAGAAATGATTGCCAAGATGCTATCAGAAAAACCTAGAAAGACTTACATGAACTGATGCAAAGTATAATGAGCAGAACTAGGAGAATATTGTACAATGTTGTACAATGATCAATTGTGAATGACTTAGCTATTCTCAGCAATACAAAGATCCAAGACAATTCCAAAAGACTTATGATGAAAAATGCTATCTCCAGAAAAAGAACATATGGTGTCTTAATTCAGATCAAACCATACTTTTTAAACATTATCTTTCTTGGGTTTTTGGGCTTTTTTTTCTTTTACAGTGTGACTAATATGGAAATATGTTTTGCATGACTGCACATGTATAACTTAGATCAAATTTCTTGCCTTCTCAATTAGGAGAGGAGAGAGGAAGGAAGGTAATTCAGAACTCAAAGTTGTAAAAGAATGTTAAAAATTGTTTTTACACATAATTGGAAAAATAAAATGTTGAATATATTTTTAAAAGCTCACTGAAGAAAATAATTCCCTAAAAATTAAATTTGGGCAAATGGAAGTTAATGATTCCAGGAGACATCAAGAAGCAATAAAAAAGGTCAAAAGGATGAAAAAAAGAAAAAAAATGAAGTATCTCATGGAAAAACAACTGACCTAGAAATAGAATGAGGGAATATAATTTAAGGATTAATCAACTACCTAAAAACCATGATAAAAAAACAGCCTATAAAGAGGGTGCACAGGTGATAGGATGGAAGGAAATGCACATTAATAATAACTGTGAATGTGAATGGTTGAACTCACTCATACAATGAATGTGGATAGCAAAATGGGTTAAAAAACACAATCTAACAATGTATTGTTTACAAGAAACACTGTCAAAATGGAGACACCCAAAGAGTTAAAATAAGGAGCTAGAGTGTATTATATATTTGCTTTAACTGATTAAAAAAAAGGCAGTAGTAGCAATCATAACCTCAGACACAAATGCAAAACTATTTTTAATTAAAAGAGATAAGTAGAGAAACTACACTTTTGTTAAATAGTACCATAGGCAATGAGGTAATACCAATACTAAAAATATTCACACCAAATGGCATAGCATCCAAATTCTTAAAAGAAAAGTTAAAAGAGCTACAAGAGGAAATAGAGAGTAAAATTATAAAAGTTAGGGACCTCAACTTTGCCCTCTCAAAACTAGATGAATCTGGCCCCAAAATAAAGAAGAAAGAACTTAAGGAGACTAATAGAATATTAGAAAAATTTGATATGATAGTTTTCTAGAGAAAATCCAATGGGAATAAAAAGAAATATAACTTTTCTCAGGACTATATGGTGCCTACACAAAAACTGACCATACAATAGGGCATAAAAGTCTCACAACCAAATGCAGGAAAGCTGAAATAGTAAATGGCTCCTTTTCAGACCATAAAGCAATAAAAATTACCTTCAATAAGAGGCCATTGAAACAAAGATTAAAAACTAATGGGAAGCTAAATAATCTAATCCTAAAAAAACAAGTAGATCAAAGAACAAATCATAGAGAGTATAACTAATTAGGTTAAAGAGAAAGGCAATACTGACATAACATACAAAAATTTATTAGATGCACTTAAAGCAGTATTTAGGGGAAAATTTATATATCTAAACACTTATGTGAATAAAATAGAGAAAGAATAGAGCAATGAACTGGGCATCCAAATTAAAAAAAAAAACTAGAAAAGGAACAGATTAAAAGTCCCCAACAAACACAAAATTGGAAAAGAGAGATTAATAAAATTGAAGGTAAGAAAACCATTGAACTAATAAATAAAAGTAGGAGCTGCTTCTATGACAAAACATCATAATACATAAACCATTGCTTAATTTGATTTTAAAAAAAAGACAGGACCAGGACTTCTGAGAGCTAAGATGGCAGAGAAATCAGCAAAAAAGCTGTCACTCTCCTATATTGACCTCTGAAAAAGCAGAAAATAGCACTCCAGGAAAAATCTTAGAACAGCAGAGCCAGTGGAAAGATGGAGTGGAATAGTCTTTAAGCCCAGGAAAGTTGGAGGATCAGCAAGAAAGGTACCTTTCACTCGAGTAAAAGGGGAACACATTCCAGGACTGGAAGCATCTCAGCAAGCCAGCTTCAACCCAACCTCAGCAAACCTGTGGGAGATCCTTAGTGCCAGTATGGTGGAACAGGCAAATGCCAACACCAGGATGCCCCCCCCCCACCGCCAAAGGCCTTAGCATAGCAAGGAGAACTGGCAGACTCCAGCTCTGAGAACCACACCATGTGTCAGTGCAACCCCAGGCAGGCAGGCTTCCTACAAAGGCCAGGTCGCCATGTGCTTCAGTGATTGTTGGATCTCCCCATGATTCAGTGTAGACCTGGGGAAATGCAGAAAAACCCCACCTGGCCTCAGCACACACCAGACACCACCACTAGGATGCCAGCTCAGTATGAGATAAGCTGCCAGACCCCTATAGCCTCCAGTTGCCAACATCTGAGGTCCCAGCACACAAAGCCAGTGACCAGACCCCTCTCCCCCAGCACAGAAAGCTTGAAACAGTGCTCCCTGTGCTTCAGCAGGATAGCTCAACTTTAAAAGCCAGGAAGTAGGCAAATGAGATGAGAAAGAAGCAAAAATGAACATTGGCCATTGAGAATTAACTATGGTAACAAGGAAGATCAAAACATAAACTGAGAAGAGGACAATATTGTCAATACACCTACATCAGAAACCTCAAAGGGGAATATGAATTGATCTTAAGCTCCAGAATCCCTCCTGAAAGAGGTCAAGAAGAATTTTAAAAGTCAAATAGGAGAAATAAAAGATAAATTGGAAAAAGAAATGAGAGGTATACAAGAAAGAGTCAACAGTTTGGGAAAGGGAGTACAAAAATTGACTGAAGAAAACAATTCCTTCAAAAATACAATTGGCCAAATTGGGGAAAAGTCCACTGAAGAAAACACCTGCTTTAAAAGTAGAATTGGCCAAATTGAAAAGAAAGCACAAAAGCTAACTGAAAAAAAATCCTTAAAAATTAGAATTGTGCAAATGGAAGCTAATGACTCTTTGTGACACTAACAACCAGTCAAACAAAATAAAAGGAATGAAAAAAGAAGAAAATTTAAAATACTTCATTAGAAAATAACTTTCCTGGAAAATAGATCCAAGAGAGCTAATATAAGAATTATTGGACTACCTGAAGGCTATGCTCAAAAAAAGACTCTGGACAGGCTCTTTCAGGAAATTATCAAGGAAAATTGTCCTGATATCCTATAACCACAGGGTAAAATAGAAATTGAAAGAATGCCTCAATCACCTCCTGAAAGAGGACCCAGAATGAAAACTCCAAGGGATATTGGAGCCAAATTCCAGAATTATCAGGTCAAGGAAAATATATAGCAAGCAGCCAGAAAGAAACAGTTCAAATAACAAGGAGCCACAATCAGGATTACACAGAACTTACCAGTTTCTACATTAAAGGATCAGAGGGCTTGGAATATAATATTCTGGAAGACAAAGGAGCTTTTATAACCACCAAGAATCAACTACACAGCAAAATTAAGCATAATCTTTCAGGAGAAAAGATGGACATTCAATGATCTAAACAGGAAATTTGATCTTCCAATACAAGACTCAAGAGAGTTGTACAAAATTAAACAGGAAAGAAAGACAAAATAAACCATGTTATTCAAGGTTAAATTGTTTATATCCCTACATGGACATATGATACTTATAACTCTGGAGACCTGTATCTCTTTTAGGGCAGTTAGATGGAGTATACATAGAGAGAAGGTGATTATCTTGAATATCCTTCATTAGACAGAGATCCTTAAAAGCAGGGACTCTCTTTGGCCTTTCTTTGTATCCCTTGCACTTAGCCACTTAACATTGTACCTGGCACATAGTAGGTACTTAATAAATCCTATTGACTGTTTGACTAACTGTGAGAGATGGTGAGATTTCAGTTGTGATTCCTGAAGGTGAGAAATTAATAAAAACAGCCTCAGGGCTGGTGACTGGAAGACTGCTAATGGAACCTGTATTTGAGATTTTTTTAAACCAAGGATTTTAATGCAAGTTCATTAAAAGCATATATGGAATGGGGGTTGAGAAGGTGCAGTGAGAGGTGGAGGGGGGGTGTCTCTGGCACTGACTAGAAAACTAGAAGACTGTTGTTTCCTTGAAAGGCTACATGAGGAACCCAGAAATCTCAGGCCTGTGTGGGCAAAACTTTGCTAACCTCTAGAAGGGCACCTAAACTGACAGTGCAAGCAGCCAGGGCCTAGCAGCATCAATTTAGGAATTCCAGGAGAGAGGTAGAGGAGAGACACCATCCTGGGGATCTATCAATTTGTATAGAAATAGATCTCCCATGAAAAACAGAATAATTACCTGTTTCTATTCCATATGGTAGTAATGGACTTTGAGGTTGACTTTGATGTGATGATACAACACAAAATTAAGAGGTGAAAAAAGGATCGTACTGGAAGGAAGGGAAAGGAGGAAGCAGAATGGGGTAAATTACATCATATGAAGAGGCACAAAATATCTATTACAGTAGCTGGAAAGAAGGGAGAGGAGGAGAGCATTGTTTGACCCTCTCATTGGATTTGGCTCAAAGCAGGAATAATATACACAGTCATTAGGTTATAGAAATTTATTTTACCCTATAGAGAAGTAGGAGGGAAAAGGGGGGAAGGGGAGCTGGGGCTGATAGAAGGGAGGAAAGATTGATGGAGCTGGTGGTCACAAGCAAAACATTGGTGAGAAGGCACAGAGAGAAAGGAGAGGGAAAAGTATGAATAAGGGGGAAATGGGAATAGGAAACAGGAAAAAGACATTGTTAGTAAGCATAATTCTAAATGTGAATGTGAATGAACTCTCCTATAAAAGAGAAGTGGATAGCTAAAAACCAGAATCCTACAATATGTTGTTTACAAGAAACACATCTGAAGAAGAGAAATACACACAGAGTAAAGGTAAAAGGCTGAAGCAGAATATGCTTCAGTTGAAATAAAAAAAAAGCAGGGGTAGCAAATCTGATCTCAGACAAATCAAAAGGAAAAATAGATCTAGTTAAAAGAGAGAAAGAAGGAAATTACATCTTGCTAAAAGGTACTATAGATAATGAAGCAAAATCAATACTAAACATGTATGCACCAAATAGTAGAGCAACTAGATTCTTGGAGAAGTTAAGTGAGTTACAGGAATAAACAACAAAACTATACTAGTTGGGGACCTCAACCTCCCCCTCTCAGAATTAGATAAATCTAACCACAAAATAAACAAGAAAAAAGTTAAGGTAGTGAACAGAGTTTTAGAAAAGTTAGGTATGATAGACCTCTGGAGAAAAATGAATGGGAATAGAAAGGTATATACATTTTCTCAGTGTTAAATGACACCTATATAAAAATTGACCACATATTAGGACATAAAAGTTCACTATCAAATGCAAAAAGGCAGAAATATTGAATGCACACTTTTTGTTGATGATGCAATAATAATTACATGTAATAAAGGGCCATAGAAAGATAGATTAAAAACAAATTGGAAACTAAATAATCTAATCCTAAAGAATGAGTGGATCATACAAGAAATCATCAAAACAATAAATGATTTCATCAAAGAGTGTGACAAGAATGAGACAATGTACCAAAATTATGGAATGCAACCAAAGCAGTATTTAGGGGAAATTTTATATTTCTAAATGTTTATGTGAATAAAATAGAGAAAGAGGAAGTCAATGAATTGGGCATGCAACAAAAAAAAGCTAAAAAAAGAAAAATTAAAAATCCCTAAATAAACAACAAATTAGAGATTCTGACAAGCAAAATAGAAAATAAAATTGAAGGTAAGAAAATGAATTATTTTTTAAAAAAACCTAAGAACTGGTTTTATGGAGATAAACAATAAAATAGATGAACCTTTGGTTAATTTGATTTTAAAAAAAGAAAGAAGAAAATCAAATTACCAGCATCAAAAATGTAAAGGGTGAATTCACCACCACTGAAAAGGAAATTAAAGTAATAATTAGGAGATATTTTGCTGAACTGTTTGCCAATAAATCTGAAAATCTAAGTGAAACAAATGAATATTTGAAAAAAATGAATCACCCAGATTAACAGAAAAAGAAATTGAACAAGCCATCACTGAACTCTCTAAGAAAAAATCTCCAGATGAATTTACAAGTGAATTCTACCAAACATTCAAAGAACAATTAATTCCAATACTTTATAAACCCTTTGGGAAAATAGGTGAAGAAATTCTACCAAATTTCTTTTATGATACAAATATGGTGCTAATACCTAAACCAGAAAGAGCCCAAACAGAGAAAGAAAATAAAGATGAATTTCCCTAATGCATATTAATGAAAAAATTTTAAATAAAATATTAACAAAAAGATTAACCAATTTATCGTGAGCATAATACACTATGACCAGGTGGGATTTTTACCAGGAATGCATGAATTGTTCAATATTAGGAAAACTATCAGTATAATTGACCTTATCAATAAGAAAACTAACAGAAATTATGTGAATATCTCAATAAATTCAGAAAAGGCTTTTGACAAAATATAGCACCCATTCAGTTTTCCTAAAAATGAACAGTAGTATCTATCTAAAATCATTGGCAAGCATTATATGTAATGGGGATAAGCTAGAAGCTTTCCCAATAAGATCCAGGGTGAAACAAGGTTGCCCATTATCACCACTATTATTCAGTATTGTACTAGAAATGTTAGGTTTAGTAATGAGAAGAAAAAGAAATTGATGGTATTAGAATAGGAATAGGAAACAAAACTATCAAATTCTTTGGAGAAGGGAAGAATTTATGACCAAACAAAAGTTAGAGAACATTATTAAATGTAAAATGGATAATTTTGATTACATTAAATTAAAAAGTTTTTGCACAAAACCAATGCAACCAAGATTAGGAGGAAAGCAGAAAGCTGGGAAACATTTTTTTTACAGTCAGTGTTTCTGATAAAGGCTTCCTTTCTTAAATATGATGAGACTTGAATCAAATTTATAAGAATATAAATCATTTCCCAATTGATAAATGGTCAAAATATATGAACAGGTAGTTTTCAGATAGAGAAATTAAGGCTATTTATAGTCATATGAAAAAATGTTCAAAATCACTATTGATTAGAGAAATGCAAATTAAAATAACTGAGGTAGCACCTTATACCTATCAGATTGGCTAATATGACAGAACAGGGAAATTAAAATTGTTGGAGAAGTTGTGGAAAAATTGGAACACTAATACATTGTTGGTGGAGTTATGAACTGATCCAACTATTCTGGAGAGTAATTTGGAACTATGTCTGAAGAGCCATAAAAGCATGCATCCCCTTTGATCCAGCAATACCACCACTAGGTCTGTACCCCAAAGACATTATTAAAAGGTGAAAAGGATCCACATGTACAAAAATACTTATAATAGCTCTTTTGCAGTGGCAAAGAATTGGAAGTTGAGTGGGTGCCCATCAATTTAGGCAATGGCTGAACAAAAAAATGCACTTTTGATTAAATTCCATCTAATAAATATTTACTGTCTTTATAGAGCATAGATTTCCAGGCTTAGAGCCTAGAAGTACAAGGTATTTAGAGAATATATTCTCTGAACTCATAGAAGTTGCAATCTAGTAGGGGATTGTTTCATATACATACATAAATAAAATACATGATAAAATAAGTGCATTTGAGAATTGCAAGTAAATTGCTTCAAGAGTTCTGAGGAGGTAAATTTTTTACTAAGTGGCATGTCAAGAAAGGACTTCAGAGGAGAGTTGAAGGAATATTTCATTGGGGCTTGAAAAAGTGAGTGGGAATTCAAGAGTTTGAAAACTGTGTATATGTAGGAGGGATGACAGCATTATAGGCACCAAGCTGGAGATCCATATGTACAACATGTAAATGAAAAAACTGTGCTCAGTATGGTCTGGTGAAAGATTGGCATTCTTAGAAAATCAAGGGCACCAAGATAACCAAGATGGATTTCCATTTATTTGGGCTTGAATTTGGGCCCATTATAGAAAAAGTTTCAGTGTAGATTCTCCCTCTGAAGAATGCTCATAGCATCTTCTCTCTTTTCTAATTATCCAAATCTTATCCAAAGGACAAGGACTAATTTAAGTCCCACCTCCTCTATCAGGTCTATTTCATCCCACAATGATCTCTGCAATCTCTGAATTCTAGTTTCCACTACACAACCCAACACGCAATATTATACATTTTGGTGCTATCTTTCTGCTGTTTCTTGTGTATAAGTATTGTCTTTCCATTTGCATTACACATTACTCAAGGGAAAGCTTATTATTTTATAGTTTCCTTATGTCTATCTACTGATAAATTAAAGAGCTGGAAGTAAGTACTGTTCAACAAACATTTATTATGAAGGCACTATGTTTGATACTGGGGATAAACAAAAGTATGACCCTGTCCCTAAGGAACTTAGATTTTATATGGAAGTAACCTTAGAATCAGGTCATTTAACCTAACTTCATAATTTTTCAGATGAGAAAACTGAGATCCCAAAATATCAAGTACCATCGTGTGTGGTACAAGGTCACACGAATAGTTACAAATCTGGGAATAGAAACCAATGTTCTTTTTCCAAAATTCTTTCTCTAAATCATGCTATTTCACAATAAGACCTACAAAGGTACTGATCTGACAGCAGACTTTCCAGAAATTCTTGGTATTTGATTGCTGTGGAGATAATGACTACAGCAAAACATAGGAGGAAAAGTGTTCTGGGTTTTATTCCAGCTCTCTTAGTAAGATTAGCTATGTGACCTAATAAAGTCATTTTACCTGAGTCTTAGTTCTTCATTTATAAAATAAGAGGAGTTGATTGGGTGTTGCCAAACATCCCAAGTAGTGTTCATAGTTGTTGTTCCTATTATATACAGATGTGTATCACAACTGGGTTTCGGAAAAATGTTTCTATCCCTTCGCACATTAAAATTATACAAAATTTGATCTTCTCCCTCCAGGTAATAGTTTCAAGAGAAGAAAGAATGACAGCAGAAACAGAAAACTCAGATTCCGGAAAAGATGCAAATAAAAATTCAACTGAGAAAACAAACATGGATTCATCAGTCAAGGAGAAAACCAAATGCTTCAGTAGCTTTAAGGTTCAATGAATTATATTTTTTTCAGCATAAAAATAATTACACCTGTAATTTTAGTTGAAAAAAAAATTCCAATTGGAAGGGAAGGATGCTTTCTAGGGGAGGCAGTGTTGCAGAGTGGATTGAGAACTATTCTAGGAGTCAAGAAGCTCTGGGTTCAAGTCTCACCTCTGAAACATACTGCCTATGTGGCCCTGGGCAATTCATTGAACCTCTTGGTGCCATGGGAAATTCTCTAAGGCTAAGTTGCAGAAAAGGTGTTTATATTGCTAGAAGGCATTGCCTCACTGTATTTTCTCATATTGGTGAAATCCTAGGTTTGGGGGTAGGGATGGAAGTTTCCAGTATATTCCTAATTTGAATAAAGTCCTCAAAATCTAAAATCCTCCTTCACATTTCAATTTAACATGAAACTCAGAACCTTCAGATAGGCTTGGAAATCTTTCAGTGATGGTTCCTTAGTTAAACTACATATTTAGAGCTGACTGAGTTTGGAAAGCTGAAACTCAGTATTTTGGTACCTTCAATCTACTCCTTGGAAGATAAAAGTACAGATTTGAGGGAAAATGCAAGGTACTTTTTATTTTAATAGATCTAGTTAAAAATGTATCAGGATGGGTTTATTCACTCATAAGCAAAAACTGGCCTTGCCAAAACAGTGAGCCATGAATACCATGTTTGAGACTTTCTCAGTGGGAGCAAGATCATCTCAGAAAGAAAAATAATTTTGTGCTCCAGAGAATAGTGGTATGTGCTCCAAGGTGGAATGAGATGAAAGACCAGTGCTGAACAGAAGAAGAAGTGAAAAATATTGCTTGTTTTCACTCTTTGCTGAGGGGTACCAAAATGGTTATATATTGAGCAGACACAATTGGCTTGCTATCTTACTGA
Organism: Trichosurus vulpecula; assembly: GCF_011100635.1. Taxonomy (NCBI): domain Eukaryota; kingdom Metazoa; phylum Chordata; class Mammalia; order Diprotodontia; family Phalangeridae; genus Trichosurus; species Trichosurus vulpecula. The sequence goes on along the minus strand of NC_050577.1, from coordinate 183,786,532 downwards.
GACATATATGTCAATCAATAAATCAATCAATTAATGAAGTGGATGGTGGAATGTATAAATAAAAAAGTAATCAGACCCTTACTCTATGCCAAGAACGATGCTAGATGGTGGAGATACAAATACAAAAGCCAAACAGTCCCCATCCTCAAATAGCCAATCTAATGGAGAGACAACACATATAGGGCAGTGGGGCCCCTGAAAAGAGGTTCTAGTCTGGTGGGTAGACACTTTAGGGGAGATTAAACAATCACCAGGGTGAATGGTGAGATGTGACATAAATCATGATCTAGTCTGGAGCCAGCTAAATTGAGTGGGATAGGTGAATTTGCTCTCAGTTATCAATCAAGATAGCTCAAGCCCAAGGCAGAAGTTCTGAAGCTTAGTGGATTGAGTCCATCAGGGAATGGAAGCATGATTTCAAGAGATCTAATGCCAGAGTGCTATCCCAGATGGGAAGAGCAAAAGTAGTGTCAGAAAAGGCAGTAATATGGAGTTACAACAATCATAAACTGATCAATAGATTGGGATGGTGGTGAATCTATGATAGCATAGTAGAGGGAGCACTACAACTGAGCTCTCCTCATATTCTCCTCCAAACAACTTTCAAATAACACCTCAAATCAGTTTCTGCAGTAACAGAGACAACAAAAGATCAGGTTGAGACTTTTTGCCAGCTCAAGAAAACTTGGAAACTTGGAAGAAGATGTTTGAAACACCGGGGTAGGAACCAGCCCAGTGGGTCTTAGTGGGAGCTACAGAAGCAGCAACAGCTTCAGAAGCTCTCAAGACAGGGACATGCCAGTGCATAAAAGAACGCTTGCAGTCACAAGAACTTATGAGCCCTGAGGAGCAGTGTTGTTTGCAGTCACAAGGGATTAGGAGCCCTGAGAAGCAGTAACATGTGCAGCTGCAAGGGAATGGAGGCCTTTTCTTGGTGAGAATGAGAGTGGAACAAACAGTGGCCACACCTTAAAAGTGAATGGCCTTGTCTGAGTGAGGTAAAGATAACCTAAGTTAATGTATGCAAATACAGAAACTCCTCTAAGTTTTTGTTCAAACATGTTTTCCTTTTCATTTTATCCCCTATACAGATGTTCATGGTTGCCATTATCTGTAGCTTTATGTGCAAAGCACTACTAGCAATTTTAATGAAAAGTTCCATCACTCATATAGAAAGAAGATTTGACATAAAAACATCTGAAGCTGGTTTAATTGATGGAAGCTTTGAAATAGGTAATTTTATTTAATTAAAATTAGTAAGATATATCAGTGCATGAAAAGAGAAAGAACTTTATAGGTCTGTACTTTATTAACAACAATCATTTGTCATCTAGTTTCAAAGTATGTCTTTGACACTTTTTTCTCTCTTTCTCCCTCTCCTGATTTCTCTTCCTTCCTCAGTTCTTTCCATAGCTTGCCATATACAAATAAGCAATTGCTGTCTCAGCACTCTGAATAAGACAACTCAGAACCTTCAGGGAGTCTTATTTTTATTCTAAAGATTAAATGGACTCACACAATACATTGTCCCATTTTGACATTTTATTTGTTCTTTTTTTTTTTTTTGGAGGTGGGAAGGCAGGGCAATTGAGGTTAAATGACTTGCCCAAGGTCACACAGCCAGTAAGTGTGTCAAGCAGCTGAGGCTGAATTTGAACTCAGGTCCTCCCCACTCCAGGGCCAGTGTTCTACTCACCACGCCACCCAGCTGCCCCCATTGGTACTTTTTAAAACTCTATTTTCCTTCAGTTTTGTTACCTCTGATTTTGTGTGTTATCCCATTTTAATTTGACCAGGTGATGGCCTATCCTTACATATGACCTTGTTATTGTCCTGGCATTTCTTGCTCACCCCAATCATTTGAACTATTTTGCCATATTAAATAACAGATATCCTGTTCATTCTCATCTTTTTCATGAAATTTTGTTAATATTCTTTCTTTTTTTCTTCAAATAACCCCTAATAAAACTTTAATAATCAGCATAAGTTCCACAAACTGCATGAGTCTTTCCTTGATTATTTTCCCTTATTTGAACTCAATATTATTGTACTTAGCATCAGTTTTACTTCATATATGTAAGTTCTGTGTCCTTCGCTAGATCATAAGATACTTGCGTATAGAGGTAATAGCCACATTGTTCCGTATTTCGTCTATCCTCCTTTAGTGCTTACCAAAGTAATAGCCTTACATTACTAGGTGCTCAAGTCATCTTGTATTTATTGAATAACATCATACTGAAATACAATTTTTCTTCCTCTAGGCAATTTGCTGGTAATTACCCTGGTAAGTCATTATGGACCCAAATTTCACATACCAAGATTAATTGGAATTGGGTGTTTCGTTATGGGAATTGGAAGTATTTTAACTGCATTGCCTCATTTCTTCATGGGATAGTAAGTATTAAGCAATTATAACAAAAGCTTCTATTTCAGAAGAGCTAAATTTGTGAAAATAAGGGGTTAGCTTTTTACTTGTATTTGTTCATATTAGAGCTTGCATAAGCTTATAAACAAGAAAAATGCTTAAGAATAATAGGAAAGTGAATGAGGTGTTTATAACTTTCCATGCAATGTGTACTTCATTTCAATGTTCAGCAACCAGTAGTTTTATCAGTGAGGGGAGGAGAAAAAAAGCATCAGTAAAGCAGGTCAATTGATTAAATGAATATTTCCCTTATCTTAGAATATATGACACAGGAAAAAAGCAAAGGGCTTAATTCCAAATTAAATATTGTCTGTGTAGCAATTTTCAAAATATTTAACTTTGTAAAGAATCTGTGATGTCATTAGTGTAGGGAATTCCTGATAAGGAAATTCCCTCTAACAATGATAACTGGTACCAGCTTTGCAATTTATAATTTTAAAGGATTGCCAGGAGCACTGAGAAGTTCAATGATTTTTCCTGAGTTACACAGCAAAAATGTATCAGGAACACAAGATGAATCTGGATCTTCTTGATACTAAAGCCACCTATCCATTTTTCAACATTGCACATCTGAAATTTTTTAAATGAAAACATGACTCAGGTGTTGTTTAGATGGCGCAAGTCCTGTTTCATCCTTGATAGGTAGGATAAACTATTTTATCTCACTGATTTGATGTTATTCTCATTTCCAACTCTTAACCTAGACTTATGGGCTGACTAGCCATATGGCTAGTGAATTGATGAACCCTCATGACTCTTTGAGGAGCATGATAATTAAAATGCTTGTGGTACCCTATCAATGTGTTTTGTAAGCATTTTACTGGTTTACTTCTATGTGGCAAAAGAATCCTCTAAATTTAGTTTGCAATCAGTATACAACAGAACAATAGGATCTATTGTAAATAACATAGGCCCTGGAATGAGGGCAATTGTACCCAAGTTTTGGCTCTGTCTTTACTAGCTGAGTGACCCTAGAAAAGGCCCTACAACTCTCTGAGCTTTAGCTTTACAGCATCTGTAAAATTAAGGGATTGTATGGAGTATATAGATGGTCTTTAAATTTCCTGAGATTTCCCACATTCTATACATGACATTAGTCTGAAACATTTATGGTGGCCATTTCATGCTTTTTTATTTGTTTGTTTTTTTCCATATAGGCTTTTCAGAGTACTTTTAAATATAATATTACAACCTTCAATGGACAAAGTACCTTGAAAGATCCCCCAGTTTTGTGTGCTTTTAATTTTTTTACTCTAATCATTCTTCTAGTATGTCAGGTTCATAACCTTGATGTTATCATTGACTCCTCACTATCCCTTACCCTGAATATTTTGGTATGATGAATAGAGTGCTAGACATGAAATATAGAAAAATTGACTTTTTCAATCCTGCCTGTGTTAAAATTATATCCTATCCTGGTCCCCCTAGCCACCTCTCCAATTCAAGTTAGTAGAATAAGTATAAAGTAGCCAGAATAAAGGGGCATTAGCAGGAAATAAGATTGCAAGGGGAAACTGGAAGTCATATACAAACCATCCCAAAGATTGAAGGAGTATAATTTATAAATTGTGTCATCGACTAACTCAAATTCACATCCTAGTAATATTCACTGAATCGGGAGAAGCCATCTAGGTGCCCTTTGGTCCTATTGTATGTAAATCCCAGACAAATTCCAGACCTCCATAGTAAAGACCTACAGATCACTAAATGTTGCTGAAAATTTTGAGATGTTGTGGACACATTAATTTTAAAGTTTTATTGACAACTTTGAAATGATTTTGGATATGTTAGTGTACTAACCCTGCTTCTTTCAAAAAAAAACCCAATAAAATAAACCTTTAAACTCTTGCTCTCTGAGCACTCTTCCATCTCTATTGGGGTCCATGCTGACTAGTGCTCCCAACACAGATCCATGTTTATGTGAGTGATACTCTCTGACTTTCCACTTTCCAACCTCTTCTTCCTGCTGTCTGACTTCCTTTACTATTTCATCCCCTGTCCCCACATCATTTGCCTTTTGATTGTATATATACACATACGTGTATGTATGTATATATACACACACACATATGTGTGTGCATAAATTTATTCATTCATCCTCTAACTGATGTGCATTCTCTGTTTACAATTTTTTCTTTCAACACTTCAACCAAAAGAGCTGATTATAAGTACACACAGAGGGGTGTGTGTGTGTGTGTGTGTGTGTGTGTGTGTGTGTGTAAAATAACCTTATCCTCATTCTTTGATCTTTTTCTGGTATAGTCCTGGTAATGGTATTGCTGGGTCACAGGGTATGCATAGTTTAATAGGTTTTGCTTTAAAGAACCTGTTTTTCTGGTGGGTGCTCCAGCATCTGTCATTTTCCTGTGGTGTTTTTCATTTTAGCTAATCTGATGAGTGTGAGATGGTGCCTCAAAGGTGACTTAATTTTAATTTCTCTAATTATTAGTGATTTAAAGCATTTTTACATGTATTGATGGCTTAGATTTCTTCTGAAAACTGCCTATTCATAGCTTTTGACCATTTATTAGTTAGGAAATAACTCCTTAAAATTTTGACTTAGTTACCTATGATTATTACAAATGAGACTTTTTTACAGAGAAATTTACTGCAAAGATTTGTTTCAAGTTTCCTTATTTTCTTCTAATTTTAGCTACATATTTTATTTGTGCAAAACTAATTTATGCAATAAAAATTGTCCATTTTACCTCCTATGTATATCTCTATCTCTTGTACGGTCATGAATGCTTTCCCAATCCTTTGATCTGACAGGTAGTTTCTTTCATGGTCCCCTAACTTCATCATGTCATCCTTTATGTCTAAATAATGCATGTACCCATTTAATATTTATGTATCATAATATGTATATGCAATATACATATTATGTAATATGTAATATATACATTATAATATATGTAATATCTTATATATAACAATACAAATAATTTATGTAATATAATATATATATACATACAGAAAGAGAGAATGTTGATCTTAATTTATACCTAGATAAATGTAAACATGAAATTAATAAGAAATAAGTTTAAAATATAATATTAGAAAATTTAGGTATGATAGAAGTCCGGGGAATATCGTATGAAGATAGAAAAGAACGCATCTATTTCTCCACTGTGTATGGCACCTTCAAAAAATTGACCATTATTAGGGCATAAAAAAACTCACAAACAAATGCAAAAAAGAACTCTTAAATGTAACTTTTCCCAACCATGATTCAATAAAAATTACATTCAATAGAGGACTTTTAAAGCAAAGATTATCAATTAGTCAGAAACTGAATAACAATCCTAAAGAATGAATGGGTCAAGGATTTCTGGAAGTGGAGCCAAGATGACAGAGTAGAGGAAGTACCCAGCCAACCTCTCTCAACATTTTCCTTCAAACGACTTAAAAATATTGCCTCTGAGAGAATTATGGAGAAGCAAAGTTAACAAAAGGACAGGATGAGATATTCTTCCAACCAAAGACAATTGAGTAGGCTGGAAGGAGAGATCTCTAACATAGGGGTAGAATCTGGCTTCAAGTTTGCATGAATGAGACCCCAATGGGAAAACTAGGTGGTGACAAAAGGAGCAGCAGGAGCTTCAGGAGCTCTTGAGTTAGAGATTTTAAGGGAACCTGGCAACTGGTAAAAAATTTTACAGGGGGCACCTTTGCTAGTACTAGATTACAACCAAGAATAACCTACTCAACAAAATCGAGTATAGTCCTTTTTTGGCAGGGGGTGGGGAATGGACATTTAACAAAATAGCAGATGTTCAAGCTTTCTTCATGAAAAGACCAGAGATGAATAGAAAATTAAACTTTCCAAAACAAGACTGAAGAGAACCATAAAATGATAAACGTGAAAGGGAATCAAAAGAGACTCAATAAGAATAAACTATTTACCTTTCTCTATGAGAAGATGATACATGTATCTTCTAAGAACTTTATCATTATTAGAACAATTAGAACAATGCTACCCAGAAAGAGGGAAAGGGAGGTGGCTCATTATGTTGAGATGATGAAAAAGTAGATAGGCAAGAAAGATGAATGCCCTGGGAGGCAGGGCAAGGGAGGGGAAAGAATATGAAAAGTTATCTCACTAAAAGAGGCACAAAGGAGCTTTTACAATTGAGGGGAAATTGGAGGTTGGGGGAGTGCATATAATGTTTGAAACTCACCCATAAAAGAAATTTGGATAGCAGATTGAATTAAAAACCAGAATTCTACAACATCTTGTTCACAAGAAACACTCAGAACCCAGAGACACACACAGAATTGAAATAATGGGCTAGAGCAGAATCTACTATGCTTCAGCTGATATAAAAAAGAAGGGGCAGCAACCATAATCTTAGACAAAACAAAAGGAAAAATAGACCTAATAAAAAAGAATAAGCAGGGAAACCATATCTTACTAAAAGGTACCATAGAAGATAAAGTAATATCAATGCTAAATATATATGAACGAAATTGCATGGCATCTACCTTCTTTTAAAATGTTAAAATACAAGATGAAATGAACAGTAAAAATATGCTATTTGGGGAACTCAGTTTTATCTCCTTAGATATAGCTAAATTTAGTCATAAAATAAATAAGAAAGAAGTTAAGGAGATGAATAGAATCTTAGAAAAGATAGATTTGATAGACCACCAGAGAAAACTGAATGGAAATAGAAAGGGGCACACTTTTTGTCAGCTGTACATGGCACCTTCACAGAAATTGACCATATATTAGGGCATTAAAGTCTCACAAACAAATGCAGAAAAGCAAAAATATTAAATGCACCCCTTTCAGGGAATGATATAATTAAAATTAAATTAAATAAAGGGACATAGAAGCATAGATTAAAAATTAATTAGAAACTAAAAATTTTAATTCTAAAGAATGAATGGGTCACAGGACAAATGAAAGATACAACCAATAATTTCATTAAAGACAATTACAACAATGAGGCAACATTCCACAATTTGGGGGTTGCTATCAAAGTAGTACTTAGGAGAAATATATACCTCAACACATGCATCAATAAAAGAGAGAAAGAGATCAATGAATTGAGCATGCCACTAAAAAAAAACCTAGAAAAGGTACAAATTAAAAATCCTCAATTAAACACCAAAATGGAAATTCTGAAAATAAAAGAAAGTACTAATAAAATTGAGAAAAGATTGAACTAATAAATGAACCAAGCAGATTGTTTTATGAAAAAACAATAAAATAGATATTTAGTTATTCTTTTTAGAAGGAATGAAGATACACAAATTATTTGTCTCAAAAATGAAAGGAGTGAATGAATCACAATCAAAGATGAAATGAAAGCATATATTAGGAGTTATTTTGCCCAATTATATGCCAGTAAAATTGACAATCTAAGTGAAATGAAGGAATATTTAAAGAAACATAAACTCCCCAGATTAACAGAAGAGGAAAGAAAATAATTAAATAGCCCAATCTTAGAAAAAAGTAATTAAACAAGCCATAAGTGTGATTCATAAGGAAGAATCTTCAGAACCAGATGGATTTATGACTGAATTCTACCAAATCTTAACAAAAACAGATAATACTAATACTATATAAACTATTTGAAAAAATATGGAAGGTAGGAGTCTTACCAAATTCCTACTATGATACAAACAAGGTTTTGATACCTAAACCAGTGAGAGCTAAAACAAAGAAAGAAAACTATAGACCAACTTCCTTAACGAATATTTCTTTAAATAAAACAGTAACAAGGAGGTTATAACAACATATAATATTTTAAAAATCATATATTGTGGCCAAGTAAGTTTTACAACAGGAATGCAAGACTGATTCAATATTAGTAAAGAAAAAAATATATAAGCATTATTGACAATGTCAATAACAAAAACAATAAGAAACCATATGACTATCTTAATAGATGAAAAAAAAAACCTTTTTAGAAAATGCAATACCCATTCCTACTAAAAACACTAAAAAGCTTAGGAATAAATGGAGTCATTCTTAAAATTATAAGTAGTATCTATCTAAAACCAAGAGCAAGTATTATATGTAACAGGGATAAATTTAAAGCCCACCAATAAAGTGCTAATGGTAAGCAAGAATATCCATTATTATTCAATGTCATGCTATAAATGCTAGTTGTAGCAATGAAACAAGAAAAGGAAATTGAAGTAATAAAAAATAGGCAATGAGGAAGCAAAACTTCACTGTTTGCAAATGATATGATGGTATTCATAAGGAATGCTGGAGAATCAACAAAAACACTAATTGAAACAACAACTTTAGTGAAGTTGCAGAATATAAAATAAATCCAAGTAAATCATCAGCATTTCTATATACCAACAAAATCCATCAGGAAAGGATAGAAATAGAAATACTAAAATTTAAAATTACTGCAGACAATATAAAATACTTTCCCAAGTAGAAGACAAACCCAGGGATGATATAAACACAATTACTCTAGACTTTTCACACAAATAAAGTCATATCTAAACAACTGGAAAAATATTTATTGCTCATGGGAAACCTGAGCCAGTATAATACAAATCATGATTACATGTAAATTAATTTACTCACTCATTGCCATACCAATCAAACTACTCAAATATATCACATAGAGCTAGAAAAACTAATAGCAATACTTATGTGAAAGAACAAAGGGCCAAGATTATAAAGGGAATCAATTTTAAAAAGGGAAGGAAGGTGGTTTAGCTTTACCACATCCTAAAATGTATTACAAAGGGGTAATCATCAAAACAATCTGGTATTGGTTAAGAAATAGAGTGGTGAATCAGTGGAATGGATTAGATACACAATACACAATAGTAAATGACTATAATAATTTAGTATTTGATAAATCCAAAGAACAAAGCTTCAGGGACAAGAACTCACTATTTGACAAAAACTGCAGAGAAAACTGGAAAGCAGTTTGGCAAAAGACTAGATATAGACCAAAATCTCACACCCTATACCAAAATGAAGTCAAAATGGGTTCACGATTTAGACATAAAAAGTGGTAGCATAAGCAAATTAGGGGAGCATGGAAAATTTTACCTGTCATATCTATAAATAAGGAAAGAATTTAAGGCCAAACCAGTGATAAAAAGTCTCATGGAATATAAAAAGGATAATTTTGATCATGTTAAATTAAAAAGGTTTTTTTTTCCACAAACACGACTAATACAGCCAAAATGAGAGGAAACCAGGAAACTTGGGGGAAATTTTACAGTGAATTTCTATGACAAATATATCATAGGGAAAGAAGGCAAATATATTAAAATGAGCCATTCCCCAATTGATAAAAGGTAAAAGGATATGAAAAGGCAGTTTACAGAAAAACAAATCAAAGTTATCGATAGTCACATGAAAGGGGCAGCTAGGTGGCACAGTGAGTAGAGCACCAGCCCTGGAGTCAGGAGGACCTAAGTTCAAATCTGGCCTCAGACACTTGACACACTTACTGGCTGTGTGACCTTGAGAAAGTCATTTAACCACAATTGTCCTGCCTTCTGTCCTGCAAAAAGAAAAGGCACATAAATCATTACTGATTAGAAAAAAATGTAAATTAAAACAACTCTTAGATACTATATCATACCTATCAAATTGTCTAACATGACATGAAAGGAAAATGATAAATGCTAAAGGAGGTTTGGAAAAATTGGGACACTAATTCACTCTTGGTAGAGTTGCAAATTAATTCAGTCATTCCGGAGGCCAATATGGAACTCTGTCTAAAGGGCTATAAAACCATACATATCCTTTGACCCAGCAATACCACAACGAGGTCTGTATCCCAAAGAGATTAAGAAAAGAGAAAAATTCTCTACTTGTACAAAAATACTTAGAGCATCCCTTTTTGTGGTGGCAAAGAATTGGAAGTTGAAGGGATGCCCATCAATGGGGAATAGATGAATAAGTTGTGATATATGACTGTGATGGAATGCTATTGTGCCACAAGAAATGATAAGCAGGATGGTTTCAGAAAAAAAATTGAATGTCAAAAAATGTTACATGTAATCTGGAAATATTAATGAAGTAAATGTTAAAAAAGAGTAATGGGTAATGAAACAAATCACAGAAACAATTGATAAATTCTGCAAATAAAATTGAAATAATAATACAACATAAAATACCAAACTTTATGGGATGCAGCTAATTCAACAATGCATATCTCTACTCACTTGTATTAATAAAAGAGGTAAAAAATTGGTTATGCACCCAAAAAACCATAGAAAGCAAAAAAATTAAACCACCCAATTAAACAACAAAATAGGAATTCTGAAAATTAAAAGTTAGATTAACAAAATTAAAAGTTAAAACTTATTGAAAGAACAAATGAAATGGATTGTTTTGAAAAACAGCAGTAAAATAGGTAAAACTTTATCTAATTTGATTTAAAAATGAAAATCAACTTACTAGTACCAAAAATAAAAAAATGTAAATTCATGACTGATAAAGAAGAAATAAAACTATTAGGCTCTATTTTGCCCAATTATATACAAGTAAAGTTGACAATCTAAATTAAATAGATGAATATTCACAAATATATTAATTTCTCATATTATAAGATGAAACATAATGCTTAAATAACCAAATCTTAGAAAATGAAATTGAACAAGATATACATGAACTCCTCGAGGGGAAAAACGTATTACTAGATGGAATTACATGTGAATTCTACCAAATATTTAACAAGCAATTAATTCCAATATTACATACACCATTTGAAAAAAGATAATGGGGTAATCATTGCTTTTCTTTGGATAGAACTGGGTAAGCTGAGGAATGAGATCCAAATATAGATTGAAAGGGGGGAGGAGTGAATGAGAGGAAAAGGAATGAAAGCAACAAATGTAGACAGTTTCTTCTATGAGTTTGGTTGAGAAAAGGAGGAGAAACAGGAGTACTGCTCAAAGTGATGGTAAGGTTTATTTGTTGTTTGCTTGCTTGTTTGCTTTAGAATGGGGAAGATATGTGCATGTTTGAAGACAACCTAAAAGGATCCATAAGATAGAGAGAAACTTAAGATTACAAAAGTGGGAATTATAGATGTAATACTTTATATGCAGTATCAATACTGTATGCCCTATAATATGTGGTAGTGCTTAAACTGAAATATATTCAGGTACATTCAAATACATACACATACATACATGTACATATGTGTATATATACATATATGTATATATGTATGTTATTATATATTAAATAGATATTTTGTCAGCAAAATATTTGTTCAAAAACTGTATTGCATTTAGAAGAATGGGATGAGGATATAAAAGATATCAAAAGAAGGATGACCCAGTAAATCTGGTTTAGAACTTTAAGGGCCTAAGACAAAACCACGCCCGCAGTTAATCTAACTACAGAGTTTCATGATAGCAAACTTTGAGCAGTCATACAAGAATGGTAAGAGATATGTACACCACTACCTCACTCCTATTCCAGTGCCTCACATATCTGATTTGAGGGAGTAAAGTCCCATATGTGTATGGGAGATGACAAGACTTGATAGAATTCAAGCTGCTATTGCCTCACTTCCCTCCTCCTCCTCTTCCTCCTTCACCTGCTCCTCCACCTTCTTCTTCTTCTTCTTCTTCTTCTTCTTCTTCTTCTTCTTCTTCTTCTTCTTCTTCTTCTTCTTCTTCTTCTTCTTCTTCTTCTTCTTCTTCTTCTTCTTCTTCTTCTTCTCCTCCTCCTCCTCCTGCTGCTCCTCCTCCTCCTCCTCCTCTTCCTCCTCCTCCTCTTCCTCCTCCTCCTCCTCTTCCTCCTGTGCTAAGTGTTTACAATTTTTATCCCATGTGGTCATCACAACTATGGGAAGAAGATGCTTGTATTATCCTATTTTATGATGAGAAAACTGAGGCAAACAGGTTAAATGACTTGCCCAGGGCCACACAGTGTTTGAAGCTGAATTTGAACTTACATCTTCCTGACTCCAGGTCCAGCACCCTATTCACTATGCCACCTAGCTGGTCTACCATGTATACACGTTGCCTTTCCTAAAACAATTTAAAATCCTTGAAGATAGGGATTGTTTCATTTTTACCTTTTACTCCTAGAATCTTATGCATAGTAGGAATTAGTAAATTTGTTTTGGTTAATTGAGTTAAGGGCTATGCTCATAAATATACATCAATCACACTCTCTTTCACTCTTCATGTCCCTTCTTCTCATCCTGTAGGCAAAAGGGCTAGGTCCAAATGGCCTACATTAAGTGAAGTAAATTATCTTTTTGAGAAAGCACAATCTACTTTTCCCTCTCTTTTTAGGGTTTTAGAACTTTGAGTTATTTGTGATCTCTGCACAGGACAATCCCTTTGTTCCCCCAATGGCTAAATGACTGACCAATTTGATGGGTAAATAGGAACTAACATATTCCTGTACTAACTTGTGGATCTCTATGGCCTTGGACTCATTTTCACATATGTCATGTTAAAGGTACACAAACACAAATGATACAGAAGAGAATTTTTTCATCCCTTTAACTGTACTTAAGGGCTTCTTTGGCCTTTAGTTGCTGATATTACTTGAGAAAGACTGTTGTTATTCCTGAGGGGCATTCTTTGTCCATCATCACCCACTAATTCTAAAAGACAGACAGAAAAGCAGAGTAAAGTTCAATGTGTAAGTGTATTGGGGTGAGAAAATTGTAAGATGAAATTGGTCTACAGCAGAGGTTCCCAATCATATTTGGTCTACGGTCCCCTTTAAAAAAATTACTCAGCTCTCTGCACCCCCCCCACAACCTACTTTCTTTAGCCCTTTAGCTTTTTTTTTGAAATTTGCATCATTTCAAACAATACATATAAAATATTTTCAAATGACGCATCTTAAATTTAATAATTTATTGTAAATTTGTTGTATTTACCTGCATTAAAATTTTGCTGATGTGATGTTATGTAATGTAACAATATAGTATCAATATCATATTGTAAACAAGTTATTACATCATTATATGCACATATTCCTTCCAATGCATGCTGTACTTCCTGACGATGCGCCACATGCTCACCTGCCAACATTTGCTTGTTAAGACTTGTCAGTGTACTTTACCACTGATCAGTTATAACTTGAAGCTTATTTGGAAAATAATGTAATTGTTACAACTTTAACTCTGTTACACAACAGATGAAACATGTAAGAATGGCTTTTCAAAACTTTCTTATATTTTTGTCTTTCCTTATGCTTCTGCCGTGCCTTTATTTTTCTTCAAAGACCTCCAACTGTACTTGAGACTACTACTGCCCCCTGGATCATTCCAGCCCCCCCCCCCAGTGGTATTGATCACTTTGGGAACCTATGACAGGATGAGGGTATATGAAATTGTGAATACCTTATAACTTAGTATTCTGAATATATTATCCTAGCTACACGTATGATACATCATTAGATGGTAAAGCACTTGATAACTCAACGGTTACCTACTTTCCTTGCACAACTGATCAACATTCAGCTGGAAATACGACATCGCCAATACTACTAGAATCAAGTAAGTATCATTATTCATGCATTAGGCATTATTCTTTAATTTAAAAAATTTTAAGAATGGTTCAATAAAAGAAATATTTCTTTTTTAAAGAGAGGATTTGATAAACTGTGAGACTGAATCTGGTCTCTAGTTGAACCAATAAAATAAAGTCAAATTAAAGACGTAATGAGTATTATATGTTCAGGCAAAACAAAGATATAGCTGCATAATTAAGTATATTATGGTAAAAATAAAAAAAAACCCTGATTTCTTGTGTTCCAAGGTTGCAAAAATGAATCTACTTCACCCATGTGGATATATGTAATGTTGGGAAACATGCTACGTGGGATTGGAGAAAGTCCACTTGGACCTTTGGGAATCGCATATATTGATAACTTTGCTAAAGAAGGCCATTCTCCTTTTTACATAGGTAATGTACTTTTGTGATCCTTTTGTCTGTTTTATCCTTTCAATCTATTCCTTTTTCCAGAAACAAATAATATACTTGACCCATTAGAAACAACTACTGTGATTAGTTCACCTCAGTTTAAAAAATATTAATCATTTATTTATTTTTAACATTTTTTTGTGTTCCACATTTTCTCCCCCCCCACCTTCCTCTCTCCCACCCACTGAGAAGACAAGTAATATTATAGCCTTTATAGATGTGAAAGAATGCAAAACATTTGCACATTACCCATATCACAAAAAGCAAGAAAATAAAGTGAGAAAACTGTACTTCAATTTATACTCAGAGTTCAGAAATTCTTTTTCTGGAGGTGATAGCATTTTCATCATGAGTCCTTTGGAATTAGCCAAGTCTTTCACAGTTGATCACCATTAAAATAATGTTGTTACTATATACAATAACCCAGTTTTGCTCACTTCACTTTGCATCAATTCATAGAGGTCTTCCCATTTTTTTTGAAACCACTGCCCTCATTATTTTTTATAGCATAATAGCAACCCATCTCAATCACGTGTCACAATTTGTTCAGCCACTCTCTAATTGCTGAGTTTCTCCTCAATCACCAATTGTTTGCCACCACAAAAGATTTTCTAGGAGTATTTTTGTGCATATAGGTTCTTATTTTATTTGGTGAGCTTTTGGACTTCATTTTCTATTTGGCCAATTCTGCCTTTTAAGGCATTCTTCTCCTCATTGGCTTTTTGGAGCTCTTTTACCATTTGGGTTAGTTTATTTTTTAAGGTGCTGTTTTCTTTGTATTTTGGGTTTTTCCTTTAGCAAGCTGTTGACTCATTTTTCATGATTTTCTTGCATTCCTCTCATTTCTTTTCCCAATTTTTCCTCTACTTCTCTTACTTTATTTTCAAAATCCTTTTTGAGCTCTTCCATGGCCTGCAACCAATTCGTATTTTTCTTGGAGGCTTTTTATATAGGATCTTTGACTTTGTTGTCTTCTTCACCCTGTATGTTTTCATTTTCTTTGTCACCAAAGTAAGATTCTGTAGTCTGATCTTTTTTATGCTGTCTGCTCATTTTCCCAGCCAATTACTTGACTTTTGAGCTCTTTGTCATGGTATGATTGTTTCCAGAGTGGAGAGTGCTCTGTCCCAAACTTCAGGGGTTTTGCCCAGCTGTTTTCTGAGTTACTTGTAGGCACCTGTGAATTTTCAGTTCTGCTGAGGTGGTATGATTCAAGAAAAGGTGTTTACTCCTCTCCTGGCCTGTGCTCTGGTCTGTGAGTTGTCCCAAGCACTCTTTTCTGCCTTGGAACTGCTAGGAGGACGCCCTGTCCATGACCACCACAAGCTCTACTACACCAGTGCTCCTCCTCACCCAGGACTGCCACCCAGGACTGTAACCCAGATCCAAGCAGGGTAAAGCAAGAGACTGCCTCAGTGCCAGCAATGAGATCTCTGCACTCCTGCTCTGATTAACTGCTTGATCCCCCCATAGTCTGTGGGCCTGGAGCTTCAGAAGCAGCTGCTGTGCTGCCTCTGTTGCTGCTGCTGCCTACACCATCCCAGGCCTGGAGCCAGACTACACCCTTCTCTCACCCAGATTCAACAGAGTTTTCCCACTGACCTGCTAAGTGGTGTTTGGCATTGTGTTGAGAAATCTGGAACCCACCACAACTCAGTGATTCAGTGCCCTGAAACCTGCTGCACCTGGTCTGCTCCAGCCTGGTCTGTGCCGGCATGGCCCCCACTCCCAGCACGGTGTGATAGAACCTTCCCACCAGCCATCCAGGCTGTCTTGGGCTGAAGACTTGTTTCACTCTGTCGTTTTGTGTTTAGAGTCATTTTTTTTACAGGTGTTTGGAGGGATTTTGGGGAGAGCTCAAGGAAGTCCCTGCTTTTTCTCCCCTATTCTTCTGCTTTTTAAGGAGTTCTTTTCTTCACTGAATTTTTATGCTTCTTTTACCATTAGGCCAATTTAAGGTTCTATTTTCTTTAGTATCATTTGTGTCTCTTTTACCAAACTTAATTTTTTTTCATAAATTTCTTACATTACTCTCACTTCTATACCAAATTTCCTCTGTCAGTCATCTCTTTCTTTAACTCTTCTAGGAATTCTCATTTGACTTATATCCAATTATCATTTTCTTTTGAGACTTTGGTTGTAAGGGTTTTTACATTGTTGTCTCTTTCTGGGTTTCTATCTTTGTCTTCCCTGCCACTATATTAGCTTTTTATGATCAAGCTCTTTTTGTTGTTTACTCATTTTCTAGTCTATTTCTTGGATTTGAACTTTATGTTAAAGTTGGGATCTGCTCACCTGGATGCTCACTGTCCCAAGCTTCAGGTTTTTTCTTTCTGCTGTTTTAAGAGCTAGTAATAGGGGTGTGTGAGTTTTCAGTGCTTCCAATGTGGTGTGATGTGGGGGGATGTGACTGCTTTCTTGTGGTGTGCACTCTGGTCTTTACCCAAGAAAGGTCCTGATCCACTGCAACTTCAAGAACTACTGCTCCTCTTGAACTTGGAACTGTGACTAGGTCTTCTACTTTCCTCCAGCCATAAGTGCTAGCTCTCCTCTCTTCCTTGGAACTCTGACCAGGCCCTGTGCTCCCTTGTGATTTATGAAAAAGATTCCTCTCTGCCCTGGAACTACAACCCAGAATTGTATATGGGCAATAAAGTTGCCAATCAACACCAGCTGCACTTTGTGCCAGCAAAGGCTCCCCTGTCATCTTTTTTTCTGATCAGTTGTACAAAGCCTTTTCTACCTCTGGGCTGGGAGCTCCTGAAACTGCTGCTGCTATCACAGCTGCCTTCAAGGCCTAGGCTGATACTGCTGCCACCACGTGCATTCAGGTTTCACAGACTTCTTTTGCTAACCTCTTTAGTTTTCTTAGCCTCACCTCCACCTTTTTCACTCTGCCATCCCAAAGATTTTGAGTTGTAATTTTAAAGTTGTTTGAAATTGGAATGTTTAGAGAGTTTGGCTGGGTTGCTGCCTCTAATAATCTATCATGGCTTTGCCTTCAGTCACCTCACTTCAGTTTTGGAAAGCATAGCTTTCTCTCCTATCCTGATAGCTAATTTCTAGGCTGTTGTTGATGTTTAAAGGACTTTATTACCAAGCAAGATAAAGTTATAAAAACATGTTAAATTAACAAAGAGGGAAATTATAGGAAATGTGATTATCAATTCTGGTCCTTATTCACAATTAGAAAAAAGGTTGTTCTACAGTAACAGCTACATTGTACCATGACTGAGTTTTAATAAACTCCATTTAATAAACTCCACAATTCCAAAGGACTCATGATGGAAAATGCTATCCACATCCAGATAAAGAACATGACATCTGAATGCAGATCAAAGAATACTATTTTCTCTCTTTTTTTGTTTTTGTTTTTGTCTTTCTCATGGTTTTTCCCTTTTGTTGTGATTCTTTTACTACACGACTAATGTGGAAATATGTTTGATACGATAGTACATGTATAGCCTATATCATATTGCTTGCCATCTTGGAGCAAAAAATTTGGAACTCAAAATCTTACAAAAGTGAATGTTGAATGTTATTTTTAAATGTAATTGGAAAAAATAAAGTGCTATAAAGTGGGCAAAAAAAGGAAAAAGAAAAAAGGTTGTTCTGTATTCATTACTCATCATCTTCCTCCATGACCAATTTTATTGATTTTATCTGGAGTCAGCAAAATCAACCCTATATGGTCTAGACATTAAATACTCTCCTAAGTTTTAAGTAATGGAGATTCAATTTTTTTAGTTTAAATAGTATCTCCTCAATTATATATCAAGAAAAATTTTAGCTTTCAATTTTACAAGATTTTGAGTTCTAAATTTTTTTCTCCCTCCCTTCTTCTGAAAATGGTAGGCAGTTTGATATAGTTTATACATGTGCTATCATGTAAAACATATTTCCATATTCATCATAGTTGTGGGAGAAGAAATAGATCAAAAGGAAATGAGGATGACGAGGTTCAAGAATCAGGTTGTCTGGAAAGAATTCAAGAGGAAGATATTCTCCTATTTAAGAGGGCTACATTAATGCAAAAGTAGTGGACTGGTCCTTGGGGTACTAGCATCTTGGAGAAAGACAGGGGCTTGCTTTTGTACACAAATCTTGTAATGCTCTATTTCTTGTTTGGTCATGAATTCTTCCCCTTCCCATAGATCTTACAGGTATTGCTCTTGCTATTTTAATTTGATTGCTTCCTTGTTAATGATACCTTTTAGCAAAATGCAGTTTCCTTCTTTATTTCAATTAGGTATTTTTTTTTTTACTTTACTTTGTCTAAGACCAGGATTGCTACCCCTGCTTTTTTTTTTACTTCAGCTGAAGCATAATAGATTCTGCTCCAGCTCCTCACCTTTACTCTGTGTTTCTCTGCTTCAAGTGTGTTTCCTGTAAGCAACATATTATAGGATTTCATTTTTTTTATCTACTTTGGTATCGTCTTCTGTTTTATGGAAGACTTCATCTCATTCACATTCCCAGTTTTGATTACTCGCTGTGTATTTGCCACCATGCTATTCTTCCTCCTCTTAGTCCTCTTTCTCCTTTCACCCTGTATCAGTAATTAAGTTGGGACTTTCTTTTACTGTTCTTTTAGTACTTATTTAATCAAGCACCCTTGAAGAGTCTGGCCTTCAGTTTTTTTGATTAGATCAGGAGTCTTTGATGACTTGCTTGCCTCAAGGGAAAGCCTAGTTTACATGGGTTTGAGTCACATGTTTGTGATGCTTTTAGGTCACATGGGTTTGATTCGCATGTTGTGATGACCTTTGACCATGAACAGGATATATAAACTCAGAGGTTGTCATTTTTCCTTGGGGCTCTCACTCACTGGAAGAGTGGCGCATGACTTGGAGCAAGCCATTGTTAAGAGCTCCCTGGCTTGTAAATCCAGATGTTGAGCTTTCCTGGTAACTATGAATTGTGATTTGAATCAGACAAGGTTTGTCTGCTGATGTTTGTAATTTCTATTTGTATTTCCTCTAAAGTTCAGGGTGCTGGCTTTTCCTCCTGAACTAAGTGAGTTATATATGTATGTTTGATTAAAGTGAGATAGTTAGCCCCTTAAAGTTACTTTCCTTAGTAAAGCAGATCAAAGAACCTGTGTTAGCAGCCCTTCTGTAGTACTGGTTGTTGTTGGTCTTAGCCACAGTAGCTGCTAACAGATTGTAGTTACACACCTTTTCCCACCTCACCAGTGTTTTGCTTCTGTCTACCACTTCACCGATCTGTTCTCCCTTCTGTTAGTCCCCACCTTTACTTATTCTCCTTTACTTAATCTTTACTTTACTTAATCTCCTCCCTTTATTTAATCTTCTCTCCTCATCAGGTAAGATAGATTTCTACATTCAATTGATCTTGTATATTATTTCCTCTTTGAACCAATACTGATGAGAGTAAGGTACAAGTGACGCCCATCACCCATTCTCCCATCTTCCCCTCCAATGTAAAAGATCTTTCTCACCTCTTCATATAAGATAATTTGCCCCATTCTACCTCTCCTTTCCATCTGCAGACTTTGTACTCCTCTCTCTCATCCCTTAATTTTTGTTTCTTTTTTCTATTTTATTTTTTTATTATCAATTTGGCAGTTATCAGCTAAGATGAACATTTACATATACAAAGGACAGAAAAAAGGATTGCATGTGAAATTGTGAATCTATCACAAAAAACACATGATTTTTAAGCACACATCAATTTTAACATGTTAGCACCATCAGAGCTTTTCTTGTCTTTTTTCTCTTCTGAATGTTCTTTTTTTTAATTAATTTTTTTTATTTTTAGTTTTCGACATTCACTTCCAGAAGTTTTAAATCTTTCCCCCTCCCTCCTCTTCCCCTCCCCAAGATAGCATGCAATCTGATATAGGCTCTATGTATACATTCCTATTTAACGTATTTTCACATTAGTCATGTTCCATAGAAGAATTAGAAGGAATGGGGGAACAAAAAAAAATAAAATAAAACAAAACAAAACAAAAATAGAAAATAATCTGCTTCAACCTGCATTCAAACTCCATATTTCTTTTTCCAGATGTGGATGGCATTTTTCATCATGAGTCTTTACCAATTGTTTTGGGTCCTTACATTGCTGAGAAGAGCTAACTCTGTCAAAGTCAGTCATCACACAATGTGTCTGTTATTGTGTATAATGTTTTCCTGGTTCTGTTTACCTTACTCAGCATCAGTTCATTCACATCTTTCCAGGTTTCTCTGAAGTCTGCCTGCTCATCATTTCTTATAGCACAATAGTATCCCATTACATTCATATACCACAATTTGTTCAGCCATTCCTCAATTGATGGACATCCCCTCGATTTCCAGTTCTTGGCCAGCACAAAAAAAGAGTTGCTATAAATAGTTTTGTACATATAGGTCCTTTTCCCATTTTTACAACCTCTTTGGGATACAGCCCTAGAAGTGGTATTGCTGGGTCAAAGGGTATGCACATTTTTATAGCCCTTTGTGCATAGTGCCAAATTGCCCTCCAGAATGGTTGAATGAGTTCACAACTCCACCAACAATGGATTAGTGTTCCAACTTTCTTACATCTTCTCCGACATTTATAATTTTCCTGTTTTTTCATGTTAGCCAATGCGATAGGTGTGATGTGGTACCTAAGAGTTGTTTTGATTTGCATTTTTCTAATCAACAGTGATTTAGAGCATTTTTTAATGTGGCCGTAGATAAGTTTAATTCATTCCTCTGAAAATTCTCTTTTCATATCCTTTGACCATTTATCAATTGGGGAATGACTTGTATTTTCGTAAATTTGACTCAGTTCTCTATATATTTTAGAAATGAGGCCTTTATTAGAGACACTAGTTGTAAAAATTCTTTCCCAGTTTTCTGCTTCCTTCTCAATCTTGGTTGTATTATGCTTTGTTTGTACAAAAACTTTTCAATTTAACATAATAAAAATTATCCATTTTGCATTTCATAATGTTCTCTATCCCTTGTTTGGTCATAAATTCCTCCACTCTCCATAAATCTGACAGATAAACTATTCCTTACTCCCCTAATTTGTTAATAGTATCAGTCTTTATATCTAAATCATGTACCCATTTGGACTTCATTTTTGTATACAGTGTCAAACGTGAGTCTATGCCCAGTTTCTGCCATACTATTTTCCAGTTTACCCAGCAGTTTTTGTCAAATAATGAGTACTTATCCCAGAAGCCAGAGGCTTTGGCTTTATCAAATAGTAGGTTACTATAATCATTGACTTCTGTGTCTTGTGTACCTAAGCTATTCCACTGATCTACCCCTCTATTTCTTAGCCAGTACCAAGTAGTTTTGATGATTGCTGCTTCATGATAACAATTAAATATCTGGTATGGCTAGGCCACCTTCCCTAGTATTTCTTTTCATTAATTCACTTGATATTCTGGACGTTTTTTCTTCCAGATGAATTTTGTTGTTATTTTTTCTAGCTCTATAAAAATTTTTTTGGTAATTTGATTGGTATGGCACTGAAGAAGTATATTGATTTAGATAGAATTGTCATTTTTATTATGTTAGCTTGGCTATCCATGAGCAACTGATATTTTTCCAATTATTTAGATCTGACTTTATTTGCATGAGAATTGTTTTGTAATTGTGTTCATATAGTTCCTGGGTTTTTTTCTGGCAGGTAGATTCCCAAATATTTTATAATGTCTACAGTAACTTTAAATGGAATTTCTCTTTCTTTCTCTTGCTGTTGGGCTTTGTTAGTGATATATAGAAATGCTGATGATTTATGTGGGTTTATTTTATATCCTGCAACTTTGCTAAAGTTGTTTATTGTTTCAAGTAGTTTTTTACTTGATTCTTGAGGATTCTCCAAGTACATCATTATATCATATGCAATGAATGGTAACTTAGTTTCTTGTTTTCCTATTCTAATTCCTTCAATTTCTTTTTCTTCTTTTATTGCTAAAGCTAACATTTTTAGTGCCATACTGAATAACAGTGGTGATGATGTACATTCTTGTTTCACTCCCAATCTTATTGGAAATGCATCTAACTTATCCCATTACATTTAAGGAAGGCTCCATTTATTCCTATGCTCTCTGGCCTACCATATTTTTTAAGGAATTGTTTTCCTCAGTCAATTTTTGTTCTTCCTTTTCCAAATTGTTGACTCTTTCTTGCATACCTTTCATTTCTTTCACCAAATTTTCTTCTACCTCTCTTATTTGACTTTTGACATTCTTTTTGAGCTTTTCCAAGAAGAGTTTTTGGGGTTGAGATCAATTCACATTCCGCGTTGAGGTTTCTGATGGAGGTGTATTGACAATGTTGTCCTCTTCTAAGTTTTGTTTTGTTGCCATAGTGATTCTTAATGGTCAATCTTCATTTTTGCTTCTTTCTCGTCTTGTTTGCCTATTTCCTGGCTTTTAAAGTTTAGCTCTCATGATGGCATACAGGGGCCACTGTTCCATGCTTTTTGTGCTGGGAGACAGGGCATTGTCACTGGCCCTGTGTGCTGGGGCCTCAGGTGCTGGCAGCTGGAGGCTGTAGGGGTCTGGAAGCTTACCTTGGACTGAGCTGGTGTCCTAGTGGTGGTGTCAGGTGTGTGCCGAGGCCAGGTGGGGTTTTTCCTGCATTTCCTACATTGCTACACTGGTGCACAAGGACATCTGGATGCTGGAGGATGTCTACCCACCCAGGGCTATACTGAAGCACAGGGAAGTCCACTGTTGGAAGATGCCTGCCTACATGGGGTTTCACCAGAGCTTGTGGTGGTTCTCCAAGCTGGAATGTGTCAGTTCCCCTGAGTATGCTGAGGCATATGAGGGGTCCTGGTGTTGGTGCTTGCCTTCTCCACCACCCTGGGACTCAGGATCTCTTGTTGGTTTGTTGAGGTGGGGCTTGTTGCTGGCTTGCTGGGCCACCTCCCATTCTGGACTGCACCCCCCTTTAACCTAAGTGAGACAGACCTTTCTTGCTGATCCTCCAACTTCCCTGGGCTAAAAGATAGTTCTATTCCATCTTTCTGCTGGTTCTGCTGTTCCAGAATTTTTCCTGGGGTGCTTTTTTCTGTTTTTTTCCAGAGGTCAATAAGGGAGAGTGACAGTGATTCACTGCTTACTCTGCCTACTTGGCTCCCAGAACTGCACATTCTAAACTTCTAATAGCCATCTACTAGTGCCTCCTTGAGTTGTTACTGTCAGAGATGCAGGAGTCTCTCCCTTAACCTTCACCCTGATTGAAGCAAAACCCTCAACCAATTTTTCAATAGGTGGCTCTGTGCACAGATAACAAATTGCTGTTGCTATTTACTTTTGTCACTTGGCACATGTACTCCTTACTACCTAAAGGCTATGTGGCCCAGGAACATAAGGTGACTCCTCTGACTTCCTGATTGAAATGCCTATCTTATAGTATGTATGTTGCTTTATTATTGTCTAAAGTTCATGTCATGAACCATAGAGTAAAAAATACCAGTTAATTATCTCACCACTAAAGGAAGGACATAGCCTTAAAGTATTAGAATATATAACTGTAATCATCATTTTAAATCTTTTTTTCTTGACTTACCTTCATAATAATCTTCTATTAATATATTTTGATAAAAAAGAATTGACTTAAAGAAACCTATTTCTTCAGTATGTGATCACAGTATTGTATTTGCAACAAAAAAAGGAATGTTGTAGCCATTGAAACAATGTTGCTTTTAATGACTGAATTATTTTATATTTCAGGTCTTTTGCAATCGTTGTCATTGGTTGGCTCAATACTAGGCTTTCTGCTAGCAGCATTATGTGCAAGAATATATGTGGACGTTGGATATGTAGACCTAAGTAAGTACAAAGAAATCAAAGCAATATTTAAAAAAAATATTCCCTGTTCATCATGCTTTGAAAGAATTCAATTCTAATTACAACTTATAATATCTGCATGTTGTAATATAAGATGAAATGATATTTTACCATTTTGCAAATATAGAAATCTTGGAGAATGGTAACAAATAAATTTTAGATTCTGTGTGTATAAGTTTAATTAAATTAACTGAAAGTAAAACATTCAGATAATCATTTGGGATTTTTATTTGTTGACAAATAACTAATTTTATAGCTTCTCCTAACCAAAACTACTAAGAATTTAGATGAATAAATAGTTCTTTTGGTAGAATCCAATATGAAAATGAAAATCACTATAGAGTTATTAACTTGGCAGTTAACTATATACCTGAAATATTTCATTTAAGTCTTCCAGTCACCATCTTTTCATGAAATTGGAGGACATTAACTACACTGAGAACATGAAACTGCTTTGATAATTTTTTCCATCTAAATTTTCCTGTGCACATTCTTGTTTAGTAATGTCTGGAGCTGATAGATACATTTGTGTTCCTTGTTTTAAATTTTCTATAGAAAGTAGTCTCCAGAGATTACTCAAGGAAAATCACAGGAGTCATATTCAAATTGATAAGGCTAGGCTTACTCAGATACCTGCTCCCTCTGGTTCTCTTTATGAAACAACTTCATTTGGAATACAATCTTCCTCAAATCATACAGGAATTATGCCTTTTCAAACCCTCATATTCAGGATTAATAGTCAAAGTCCTTTCAGCAGAAGCCCCCATCCAAAGGTCATAGCCTGGGCTTTCCTTGGAAAGAGGATCCACAAGGGTTCCTCAGTTCAGACAATATTGGAAGGATTGCTCTTGAGGTTAACCCCACTAGATCACCTTTAAAAATAGCTGGGCATCAAATCTCAGAAAAATATCATCTCGCTAATCAACATTGCTTGCCTACTGAAGTTAGATTTCAGGTAGGAGGGACTCAATACTTTTATGGGATAACCCCCAAAATGTTTATTTGGTATTCCAAATTTTTTTCTATTGTATATGTACAAGTGAAGTGGCTGAATATTCACAAAAATATAAACTACCAGATTAACATAAGAGAAAAAGAAATGCTTAAATAGCTCAATCTTAGGAAAAAAGATATGAATAAGCCATAAATGAGCTCCCTAAGAAAAAAATTCCCCAGGACCAGATTCACAAGTGAATTCTACCAAACACATAAAAAATTAATCTCAATACTATATAAACCATTTGAGAAAAAAAAGACAAAGAATGAGTTCTACAAAATGCCTTTTATGACACAAACAATGGTTTCAATGCCTAAACCAGGGAAAGAAAAAATAAAAAAATAAAATTGCAAAACAATTTCCTTAATTAATATCAACGCAAAAAAAATTAAAAATACTAGCAAGGAGATGACAGCAATTTATCACAAAGATCAGACACTATGACCGGAGGGGGGGGTTGATACTGGCAATGAAGGGCTAGTTCATTATTAGGAAACTATACGAATTATTGACCATATCAATAACAATAACAACAAAATATATGATTATATCAATAGATGTAGGAAAAAGCCTTTGATGAAATACAACACCCATTCTTATTAAAATTGTAAAAAAACAGCATAGGAATTGATAGAGCCTTTCTAAAAATAAGTATTACCTTTCTAAAATCAATACATAATAGTAAATAACTATAGTAATCTAGCATTTGATAAACCCCAAAATCCAAGCTTTGGGAGTAAAAACTCACCATTTGATAAAAAATTGCTAGGAAAACTGGAAATCAGTTTTCAAAAACTAAGTATAGACCAATATATATGAGTATATATATATATGTAAGTATAGACCACACATAATACCAAGATTAGGTCAAAATGGGTACATAATTTAGACATATAGAGTGACATAATAAGTAAATTAGGAGAACATGAAAAAGCAGAGATAGAGAGGATCATAGGAAGTAAAACAGATAATTTTGATTACATGGAAATTTCTTGCTTTTGTACAAAAAACTAATACAACCAAAATTAGAAGGAAAACTAGCAACTGGGGTGAGGGGAATTTTAGAGCAGGTTTCTCTGATAAAGGCCTCATATCTCAAATATATAGGGAATGGACTCAAATCTATGAAAAATAATAGTCCTCTGCAACTGCAATAGACCAATTGATAAATGGTCAAAATATATGAACTGGAAATTTTCAGAAGAAGAAATCAAAACTCCCAATAGTCATATGAAAAATTCTCTACACCACTACTGATTAGAGAAATTCAAACTAAAATAACTCTAGATACCACCTTGAACCTATCAGAATGGCTATCAAGGCAGAAAAAGAAAATGACAAATGCTGGAGAGGATGTGGAAAAATTGGGACACTAATTTACTGTTGGTAGAGTTGTGTACTAGTTCAACAATTCTAGAAAACAATTTGGAACTATTCCCAAAGAGTGATATATCTGTGCATACCCTTTGACCCAGTAATACCACTACTAGCTCTGTGTCTGAAAAAGATCAAGGAAAAGGGAAAAGGTCCTATTTGTACAAAAAAATTTATAGTAGCTCTTTTTGTAGTGGAAAAGAATTGGAAATTGAAGGGATGTCCATTAGTTGGGGAATGGCTAAACAAGTTGTGGTATATGATTGTCATGGGTTACTACTGCACTATAAGAAATGAAAAACAGAATGGTTTCAGACAAACCTGGAAAGATCTGTATGACGTGAGCAAAACCAGGAAAACACAGTAAGAGTAATATTGTAATGATCAACTGTGAATGATATTATATTCAAATCAAAACAGAGAAAAACAAAAACATAAACAAGACAATGATCTAAGAAAGTTTTAAAAGACCCAAGATGAAAAATGTTATCACTTCCAGAGATTGATGAACTCAATGAAACTGAAACATGCTTTTTAAATTTTTTTACATGTTTCTCAATTTTTACTTTATTTTTTGCAACATGGCTAATATATAAATATATTTTGCCTGACTTCACATGTATAATTGATATATTGTTTACCTTCTCAGTGGGTGTAGAAAGGGCAGAGGGAGAGAAATTATAATTCAGAATTTTAATAAATGAATATTTAAAACAAAAAATATTGGTTAAAATAAGACATTGGCCCTGACCTCATTGACTTTGTGGACACTGTGGTGTTGTTGCTAGAGAAACTATTAGATGGTGACTAGCTGATCTCTGGAAAGCAGGAAGATAGTCCTTCAATGGAATCTTACTTGAAAACCTTTTAGTTTTTATCTGGGTAGAATCAGCCACATTGAAATGACTAGTGAGAGTCCTGAGTCACCATGATGAGTAAGTGGAGCAGGACTAAACCTGATTGCCTGACATTTTGAGGCAGTCTCCAAATATGAGATGAATTCAGTGTCAATTTTGCCTTCTGTGCCTCTTTTACCATTGGGTTGATTCTCTTTTAATTGTATTATTTTCTTCAGTGTTTTTGTGCCTCTTTTACCAAGCTGTTAATTCTTTCTTCATAGTTTAATTGCATCACTTTCATTTATTTTTCCCAATTATTCCTCTACCACTCATCTCTTTCTTTAACTCTTCCAGGAATTCTTGTAGGGTTTGTATCCAATTAGCTATTTTCTTAGAGGCTTTGGTTGTAGCTGTTTCCACATTGTCTTCTGGGTTTATATCTTAGCCTTCCTTGCCACTGTAGTAGATTTTTATGGTCAAGTTCTTTCTTGGCTTTGGTGTTTGCTCATTTTTTATTAAATTTTATTTTACCAGAACACAAATACAAAATGGAGAAAAGAAACAAAAACATATCATAAACTTAAATATTGAAACTTAAATATAAAATAAGAAAAAAAAAAGCATGTCATGTGCATAGCAGAACATAGGAGAGGATTCAAAATATGTAACAATAAATTTCATTTCAGAAAGGCCTGTATGATAAATAATACACCTTGTGTTGAAAATTGTCCATATTTTCTTTGCTTCCTTGTGTTTTCTTTTGTTCTCTGCTGTGCACTTTTTAACTTTGTTCTTTTTTCCCCTCCCCCTACCCCCCAGAAGGCTACAATATAATTTAGATATTTCTTGATATATAAATATACATACAGATATAAACATACACTTATACATATACACATGCATATATATATATATAGTATATAGACATATACTTTCCCAAACATAATCTCCTCCTGATCTTTGTTTTTTATGTTCGTATATATCTTTTGTTTCCTATCCTTCCTGCCTCCTCTACTTTACTTCTACCTGCTACATCACCTTCTTATTACCTTGCTCATTTTTATAGACAACTGTCCCATGCTTCAGAATTTTTCCATGATGTGATTTCAAAACTACTTCTAGTGGTCTGAGAATTTTCAGTCCATCCAGAGTGGCTGTGATCTGGGGAGAGGTGAGATCACCAATGTCTGGTCTTTACCCAGAAAAGACCCTGCTCCCTTGTTGCCACAAGTGTTAGCCCTCCTTTTGGCCCTATAACCAGGTCCTCTACTTTCCTGCAGTGAAAAGCACTAGGACTTTTCTGCCTTAGAACTGTGACCAGGGTTCCTGCTATCCTTAATCCACAAGCACTAGTGGTCCTCTCTGTCTTGGAAATGTGACCAGGGCTCCTTCTCCCTTGTGACTAACTCCTCTCCACACTAGAACTGTGACCCAGAACAGCATTTGGGCAATAGCGGGGCCAATCAGTGCCAGCTGCACCCAGTGACAGCAAAGGGGCCCTTGTAAGCTCCTTCTTTCCAGTTTTCTGATTCCCTTATCATTGTCTCTGGGCTGAGAACTCCCAAAGCTGCTGCTTTCAGTGTTTTAGTTGCCTCCATGTTCTGTCTCTGCTACCAGTGCTGGTGATGCTGCTCATGCACACCATGAGTGCTCCTGCCTGGCCTCTTCCATAACATCACAGACCTCTCCTACTGAACTTCTAAATCATCTTAGGCTGGAAAAAATGCCTCCCTGACATCACTCGATAATTGTCTCTGCCACTTCAAAATTTGTTTTAAGGAGTTATTTTAAAATTGTTTAGAGGGGTATACTGTAAGAGTTCAGCTGGGTTTCTGCCTGTACTTCATTATCTTGGCTCTGCCCAACCCTCCAAGCTATGACAACAATCTTCAAATCCACTATATCACACTCTATTTCTAAAGAAGTACATGGTATTATTGATTTAATCAAATGAAGTAGTTTGATTGGATTTTAATGCCTCAGTTCACCTCTAATAATGTAGAATTCTATGATTTTATTTGGGATTTACCCTCCAACATTTTAAAATAATATTTGATTTTTCCCCAATTACATGTAAAAAACAATTTTATCACTTTTTTTTAAAAATGTGGAGCTTTAAGTTCTCTTCTTCCTCCCTTCCCCCCTTCCTGAGATTGTAAGCAATCTGATATAGGTGATACATGTACAATCTGACATAGGTGATATATGTAAAACATATTTCCACATTCATTTTCCAGAAGAAAGGAGAGAGAGAGAGAGAGAGAGAGAGAGAGAGAGAGAGAGAGAGAGAGAGAGAAAGGAAGGAAGGGAGGAAGAAGAAATAAAGAAAAGGAAAGAAAGAAAGAGAGGGAGAGAGAGAGGGAGAGAGAAAAGTATGCTTTGGTCTGCATTCAGACTTCATCCAACACCACCACCCCCAGAGGAAGACAGGAATTTCCATGATGAGTCCTTTGGAATTGTCTTGGTTCATTGTATTGCTGAGAAAAGTTAAGTCATTCACAATTGTTCATCATACAATATTGCTGTCACTGTGTACAATGTTCTCTTGGCTCTTCTCACTTCACTCTGCATTGGTTTATGTGAGACTTTCTAGATTTTTCTGAAATCATCCTGTTTGTCATTTCTTATAGCATAATAGTATTCCATTATGATCACATACTACAATTTGCTCAGCCATTCTCCATTTGATGAGTGCCTTCTCAATTTCTGATTCTTTGCCATCAAAAAATAGCTGCAATGAATATCTTTGTTCAAATAGGTTCCCATTTTTTTAATCTTTCTGGGTTGCACACCTAGTAGTGTTATTGCTGGATCAGAGGGTATGCACAGTTTTATAGCCCTTTGGACATAGTTCCAAATTACTTCTTGGAATGGTAGAATCAGTTTGCAGCTCCAATAACAGTATATCACTGTCCCAATTTTCCCATATCCTCTCCATTATTTATAGTTTTACTTTTCTATATTATTATTAATATAATAGGCATAGGGTGGTACCTCAGAGTAGTTTTAATGGTCATTTCTGTAATCAGTACTGATTTAGAGCATTTTATTTCATTTGATTATAGGTAGCTTTAATTTCTTCATCTGAAAATTGCTTATTCATATCTTTGATGATTTATTTATTGAGGAATGATAAGGATTCCTATAAATTTGACTCAGTTTTCTGTGTATTTGAAAAACTGAGGCCTTTATCACAGACAGGTGCTTTAAAGTTTCCCCCAGTTTTCTATTTTCCTTATCATCTTGGTTGCATTACTTTTGTTTGTACAAGTTTTTTTATTTCATATAATCAAAATAATTCACTTTACATTTTGTAATGTTATCTCTTTGATCCTTAATTATTCCCTTATCCATAGATATTACAGATAAACTATTTCATGCTCACCTAATTTACTTATGTGTCACCTTTTATGTCTAAATTGTGTATCCATTCTGACCTTACCTTGGGATACAGTGTGAAATGTTGGTCCATATCTAACTTTTCCTATAGTGTCTTCTAGTTATCCCAGCAGTTTTTGTCAAATAGTGAGTTCTTTTCCCAAAATCTTGAATCTTTGGGTTCATCAAACACTAAATTAGTATTCACATTTACTGCAATGTATTGTGTACCAAATCTATTCCATTGATCCACCACTCTATTTTTTAATCCAGTACCAGATTGTTTTAATGATTACCTCTTTATAATACAGTTCAAGATCTTGTATGGCCAGGCCACCTTCCATTACATTTTTAAATTAATTCCCTTGATATTCCTGAAATTTTGTTCTTCCAGATGATCTTTTAATTTTTTTCTCTGGTTCTATAAAATATTTTTGGATAGTTTGATTAGTATGGCACTGAGTAAGTAAATTAATTTAGATAGAATTGCAATTTTATCATATTGGCTCAACCTACTCATGAGCAATTAATATAGTTTTTTTCTATTTTTTTAAATTAACTTTATTTGTGTGAAAAGTGTTTTGAAATTGTGATCATATAGTTTCTGTTTTTTCATGGAAGGTAGACTCCCATCTTTTATATTGTCTGCAGTTATTTTAACTAAAATTTCTCTTTCTATCTCTTTCTGCTGGCTTCCAACACTTCTTAGGGAAGTTTAATCGTTTAGCTTCCAGCAAGGTTGAAACTCAAATTCTTAAAGACAGGGTCTGGCCAGCCTTCAGTGTACTTCAGCGAAGCCCAAGGCAAATAGGCATTCTCCAGTGTTCAGACCTCCATGTGCTTCAGTATAGTACCAGGGAAATGCAGAAAAATCTTACCAGGCCACAGCATATGTCAGATACCATGACTAGGACCTCAACTCATCATCAGGTAAGCTGCCACACACCTACACTCTCCAGTAGCTCCAGTGAACACCCACACAAAGCCCTCAACACAGCAGCAGACACAAGGGTCCCCTATGGGCCCCAGGGCAACATCAGGTAAACAGCCAGGGCCTGTAGCCACTGGAACAAGAAGCCTGAGACAGAGCCCTTTCCACTGTGGGAGCTGAGATCTAATTTAAAAGAAAGAAAAAAGGCCAAAAATGATGAGCAAAAAAACAACAACAACAAAAGAATCTGATCATAGAAAGGTATTATGGTGACCGAGAGGGCCAAGACATAAACTCAGAAGAGGACAACAATGTCAAAACACCTATGGACAAAACCACAAAGAAAAACAGGTAGTGGTCTCAAGGCCAGAAATATCTCATGGAAGAACTCAAAAAGGAGCTTAAAAATCATGCAAGAGAGGTAGAATAAAAATTGTAAAAAAATGGGAGTGATACAACAGAATTATTATAAAGAAGAATCAGAAAGCTTGGACAACAGCTTAAAAAGTAGAACTGGCCAAAATGGAAAAGGAGATAAAAAAATCCACTGAAGAAAACAACTCCTTAAGAGATACAATTGCCCAAATGGGAAAGAAAGTACAAAAGTTAACTGAGGGGAAAAAAATCTTAATATACATAATTGGGCAAGTGGAAACTAATGACTCTATGAGACACCAGTAATCAACCAAACAAAACTCAAAGAAGAAAAAAATTGAAGAACATGTAAAATACCTCATGGGAGAAACAACTGACCTGGAAAATAGATCCAGGAGAGACAATATCAGAGTCATTGGACTACCTGAAAGCCACAATCAAAAGGAGGACCTGGACAGCATCTTTCAAGAAATTATCAAAGAAAAATGCCCAGATGTCATGGAACCAGAAGGCAAAATAGGCATTGAAAGCATCCACTGACCACCTCAGGAAAGAAATCCCAAAATAAAAACTCCAAGGAACATTATAGCCAAATTTCAGAACTATCAGGTCAAGGAAAAAAAATGGTCTAAGAGGCCCAAAAGAACAAGGCAAATATCAGGGAGTCACAATCAGGATTACACAGGACTTGGCAGTCACAACATTAAAGTATCAGAGGTCATGGGACACGATATTCCAGAGGGCAAAGGAGCTAGGACTACAACCAAGAATCACTTACCCAGCAAAATTAAGCATAATACATCAAGCGGGAAAATGTCATTCAATGAAATAGAAGGATTTGAAGCTTTCATAAGGGGAAGACCAGAACTAAGCCAGAAATTTGACCACGAATATCAAGACCCAAGAGAAGCATAAACAGCTTTAAAAAAAGGGAAAAAGAAAGTATAAGGGAGCTAAACTGCATTCCTACACAGGAAGATGATACTTGTAAT
The DNA here is from genome assembly GCF_011100635.1 of Trichosurus vulpecula. Taxonomy (NCBI): domain Eukaryota; kingdom Metazoa; phylum Chordata; class Mammalia; order Diprotodontia; family Phalangeridae; genus Trichosurus; species Trichosurus vulpecula. The sequence continues at coordinate 183,753,521 of NC_050577.1, read as the reverse complement.
TCTTAAAAATAATATCACTAAAAGTACAGATAGAAGGAATATACATAGTATATGGATATAAGGTAAATTTGAGGGAATGACACAAAAAATTAAAAGATGAGAAAGAGGAGTACAATGGGTGTAGAAGGAAGGGAGAGGTGGAGAGAGGGAATGGGGTGATTATTTCACATGAAGCAACACCAAATACCTATTACAGCGGAGGGGAGGATGAGATGGTAGGCTATGAGTATCACTTTAACCTTGATCTACCCAGTATTTGGCTCAAAGAGGGAATAATATACACAATTGGTTGAATATAGAAATTTACTTTACATGACAGGGAAGCAGGAGGAGAGGGAATCAAGTAAGGGGGAGTGGGGACTGACAAAAGAGGGGGGGCAGATCAGGGGAGGTAGTAGACAGAAACAAAACACTGGTGAGGAGGGAAAAGGTAAAAGGAGAGAGAAGACAAACAGGAGGAAGAATAGGATGGAAGGAAATACACAGGTAGTGATCATAACTGGGAATCTGAATTGGATGAACTCTCCCATGAAACAGAAGCAGATAGTAAAGTAGAAACAAAATAAGAATCCTAAAATATGTTCTTTACAAGAAACACACTTGAAGCAGAGACACAGAGTAAATGTAAGGGGCTGGAGCAGAATCTATTATGCTTCAGCTGAAAGAAAAAAACAAACAAAGGATAGCAATTCTGATCTCAAAGAAAGTAAAAGCAAAAATAGATCTAATTAAAAGAGATAAGGAGGGAAATTATATCTTGCTAAAAGGCACCATAGACAATGAAACAATATCAATATTAAACATATATTCAGGAAGTAGTAGAGCATCCAAATTCTTAAAGGAGAATTTAAATGAGTTACAGGAAGAAATAGAAAGGAAAATTTTACCAGTGAGGGACCTCAACTGCCCCCTCTCAGAACCTGATAAGTGCAACAAAAAATAAACAAGAAATAATATAAGGAGATAAATAAAAATATCAGAAAAGTTAGATATGACAGATCTATGGAGAAAACAGAACGGTAAAAGAAAGAAATATACCTTTTTCTCAGCAGTACATGGTACCTACAAACAATTAACCATATAATAGGGCATAAAAACCTTAAAATCAAATGTTAAAAGGCAGAAATAGTAAATATATTCTCTTTGGATCACAATGCAATAAAAATTACATTGAAAAAAGGCAGGGGAAATATGGATTAAAAATTAATTGGAAACTAAATACTCTAATCCTAAAGAATAAGTGGGTCAAAGAACAAATCATAGACACAATCAATAATTTCATTAAAGAGAATGGCAACAATGAGACAACATACCAAAATTTATGTGATGCAGCCAAAGAGTACTTAATGGAAAATTTATTTCTCTAAATTCTTGCATCAACAAAATGGAAAAAGAACGCATCATTGAATGGGGCATGTGAACTGTAATGGCATGCAAAGTGGGACTTTTTTCTGTTTTTTCTTTTGGAGAGCTTCTCAGCACTAAGGAAATCAAGTGCTTTGATTGAGCCTTGCCTTTGTTTCAATCAAGAGTCTTTGATTGAATCAAGAGTTTTTGACTGGAAACAGTATATATCCTCTGAGCTTAGCATTTTGCTTTGGGAGAATCACTCGTTGGGAGAGTGTTTGTGTGATTTGACCAAATGAGACTCTGGGTAGCCATTAAGGAGCCCCCCAGCTTTGAAAACCCAGATGTTGGTGCTTTTTGGTCTGGTAACTATAGATGTATTGTTATGGACAGACAGTTAGAAGCCTTCTCTGCTGATTTGTGTTATTTGCTCTGTTTATATAATTTCTGCTTGTAATTTCTGTTTGTATTTTCTCTGAAGATCATGGTGCTGTCTTTTCCCCCTGAACTAAGTGAATAACATATATATGTTTAATTAAAGTGAGATTGCTAATCCCTTAAAGTTGTTTTCCTTAGAAAAGCAGATCAAAGAACCTATGCTAGCAGCCCTCCTGTGTGCTGGTGTTATTGGCCTTACACCTCCACAGTAGCTGTAAGCAGCACTGTTGCTTCATGAATAAAAAAAACCTAGAAAAAAAACAAATTAAAATAAACAATTGACCACCAAATCAGAAATCTTGAAAATCGAAGGTAAGATTAATAAGATTGAAAGTAAAAGAACAAACAAACAAAAAAAACTGTTGAGCTAATAAATAAATCTTGGATGTGGTGTTATGAAAAAACCAATAAGATAGATAAGCCATTGGTTAATTTGAATTTAAAAAAAAAAAGAAGAAACTAAATATCCCATAACAAAATTGAAACAGGTGAAATCACCATCAATGAAGAAGCAATTAAAACAAACCTTAGAAAATATTTTGCCTTATATGCCAATAAATCTGACAACCTAGGTGGCATAAATGATTATTTACAAAAATATAAATTACCTAGATTAACATATCAGGAAATAGAATGCCTAAAGTACTCCATCTTAGAAAAAAAATGTGAACAAGCCATTAATAAAATCCCTAGGAAAAAATTCTCAGGGTCAGATGGGTTCATGAGTGAACTCTACCAAACATTTAAAGAACAATTAATTTCAATACTATATAAACAATTTTTTTAAACAGGCAAAATACATATGATACAAATATGTTACTGATACCTAAGCTAGGAAGAGTTAAAAAAAACCAGATAAATAAAATTATAGACTAATTTCCCTAATGGGGCAAAAATTTTGAATGAAATGCTAGCAAAGCAATTACAGCAATATATCAGAAGGATTATACACTATGACCAAGTGAGATTTATACCAGGAATGCAGGGTTAGTTCAAATTGGGAAAACTTTCAGCATAATTGACCATATCAATAATAAAACCAACAGAAATCATATTATTATCTCAATTAATGCAGAAAAAGCTTTTGATAAAATTCAGCACCCATTCCTATTAAAAACACTCAAGGGCATAGGAATAATAGGAGCATTCCTTAAAATTATAAGCAGTAGCTATCTAAAAGCATCAGCAAACATTATCTGTAATGGGGATAAACTAGAAGCCTTCCCAATAGGACTGAGGTGAAGCAAGGATGCTCATTATCACCACTATTATTCAATATAGTACTAGAAATTTTAGGTACAGCAATAGGAGAAGAAAAAGAAACTGAAGAAATTAGAATAAGCAATGAGGAAACAAAACTATCACTCTTTGCAGGTGAAATGATGGTATACATAGAGAACCCTAGAGAATCAACTAAAAATCACTTGAAATAATCAACAACTTTAGCAACATTGCAGGATAAAAGATAAACCCACATAAATCATCAGCATTTCTTTATATGACCAATAAAACCCAGCAGCAAGAGCTAGAAAGAGAAATTCCAACTAAAATAACTGCAAATAATATAAAACACAGAGGAATGTACCTGCCAAGACAAACTTATGTGAATACAACTACAAAAAACTTTTCACACAAAGTCAGATCTAAATATCTGGAAAAAAATATCAATTGCTTCTGGTAGGCCATGCTAATATAATACAAATGACAATTCTACCTAAATTGATTTGCTTATTCAGTGCCATACCAAATCAAACTACCAAAATATTATTTGATACAGCCAGAAAAAATAACAACAAAATTCTATGTTGTATTGAATTAAATATCAGAAATAGAATGATGCATCCTTTTCCAATGTGGTTTGACATATTCAAGTTTTACTAATATTAATATTTTTCATTGATCTCATTGCTGTGCTTTATCCTTCACTAATCTATTGTTTATACATATTTTTTCCTTGTGCGAATGAATTTTCTCATTGCCTAAAGATAAATGTGGTAATTTTAACTTCAGTGAAAGAAAATGGTAGTAATTCTTGCAATGACATATTTCCATTGTGCATTTTATTTCTAAATAGATTTTAAAAATAAATTTCTATTATAGGCCTTATAACAATAAATCCGAGTGATTCCCGTTGGGTTGGTGCTTGGTGGCTTGGCTTTATCATAGCAGGGATCATTAGCATTCTTTCTGGAGTACCATTCTTTTTCATGCCTAAGAGCCTGAAGAAATCAAAAATGGAAAGTAAAGTTCCAGCGTCTTTGGATAACTCTAATATCAACGACAGAAACACCCAAAAGCTGAATTTTAAAAATCCTGACCAAAAGAAGGATCCTCAAGAATCATCAGGTGAATATTTAACAAATGGACCTTGCCCATCTTTATCTATGCAAATTAAGTGTTGTAAAGGATAATTCTAAATCATAATTAATCCAAAAATCAGTCCTCTTTGAGTGTGAAATGGAGCTGGATTGAAATAATGATTTTTAAACTTATTTCATCTAAATGCGATGGCTTCCATTGTAGCCCTATTACATTTAGTTTGTACATATGGCTAATAGAAGAGAAGAGAGTGAAAATTCAGTCATTAATGGCAGAAGGTTAATATAAATCATCATAATAAGTGTGTAATCCTTAGATAGATGACAGAACATGGAATCATAAAAGTGAAATGAATATAAAGATGATGTTTTACAGCCTTTTCATTGTATAAAAAAACTGATGCCCAAAGGGTGGAAATAGTTTCTCCAGATAAACAAGATCAGTGACAAAGCCAGAACTAGAACCCAAATCTTCTGATTCCAGAATGAAGGAAACTGAGAAAAAAAAGCTCAAAGAAGCTGTAGATTGTCTGTAGATTGTCTTAAATGCTAACAAGAGCTTTGCCCCATGTCCCCTATCCTGCTCAAAAATATGCATAACTTTTATGAATATTTGTTGAAGTCAAGGGAATTATGTTTTAATATGTAGAAGAAAATTATCTACTTAACACGTCATAGGATTTAGAGTAGAACGAGACCCTTAGAGTCCAAGAAATAAAGTTACTTGTCCAATCTCACATAAATGATGCATAATGGAATTGGATTCAAACCTAGTTCCTCTAACATCAAATCCAGGGATAACGATAACATTGTTGTTGCAATTTGGATAAAATTTAACTGCAATATGGTGAGTCAACATCTAAATCTAAATTAATATTTGTCATCTTACTATTTTACTTTTACTGTGTTATATACAGTAACCCATTCCTGACTGAGTAAAATTTAAACTTTTTTTTGATTGGTATTCAAGATCCTCCAAAGCTGGTACCACTTTATCTCTCTAACCTTGCCTCAAGTTATTTTTCCACCAAAAAGTTTAAGTTATAGCCAAAATCTATTATTCTCTTACTAGCACTACTTATACTGCCTTGGACAAATCTATGCCTTTACCTCTATCTCTTCCCTATGCCTATGATATACTCCTTTACCATTCTTAATTAAAATCCATTTCCCTGACCATAGACAACAGAAAAATTAAACACATCTGGATAAATTTGTTTAGTACACTTAATTATTTTTCTTTCACCCTATATTCATCAAACATCAACACCTTTAAAAAAATCAGTTCCCCTACTCCTAGTACTTTGTTCCAATTGCAATAATCCTATGGACCTCTCCCTTCCCACTTCTCTCTTCCCACATCACTCCCTCCCCCCACACTATATTCTTTAACAACGATGCTATGCTACACTTCACATATAAAAGGACTCAAAAGCATCTGGCTCTTTTAATGTTGGGATAACAGCAAGTGACCATATGAAAATGAACAGTTGTATTATGGATATGATTGGTTTACAGTACATTGCCAATGATCAAGAGGTAGAATAAGGGATATTGTCAAGGAAATGGATATTCCAAAACTAAGGGGAACCAGCCATATGATAAACACAATGAATAACACACAAAAGGCAAATATGTCTTACTGGGATCCAAAAAATGGAAATGGCCCCATGGAAAGCCAGCAATGCATTGGCTAAATCCTCTGTGGAGAAGCTACAGAAGCACATGGCTAAAAGCTCACAGATTAAGAAACCCTCCCAAAATATGCACTGTATTGATGACAGGAATATCAACATTTATAAGATAATGGAGCCATTGAAAGTGGTGCAACTGCCAATACATAGGCACCATTTCAATGACTGTTGATGAGGAAGGACAGAAAGATTCAATGAGGCAGTATAGTGTAGCTGAAAGAACAATGGGGTGAGAGTGAGAAGAGATTGATTTTTTTAAGCCATCCTGTCATTAGTTAGCATTGTGACCTTGTATAATTCAAATTATCTCTTTGGGCCTCAGTTTTGTACTCTGTAAAATTAAATAGGTTTGGTGTTTAGCTCTAACATTCTATGATTCTGTGAATAATAGTTTAATACAAAAGCCTAATACTTATCTATCCACAGAGCAAGGAAAAAAGGTATTTCTTGAATCTGTTGAATTATCTTTTTTCATAAAAACTCTTATCTTTTTTTTCTAGGTTATTTCCGCTCCTTGAAATGTCTTCTTAGTAACTGCATGTACCTCATCTACTTGGTTTTATCTTTGTTGACATTTAATGCCTTAGTTGGGAATCTGACGTATCTACCAAAATATTTAGAACAGGGATACGGCGAGTCAATTTCTAAATCCACCTTAATATTTGGTAAGTCTTAGTATTTGACTTTTACTGTATCATATACAATGAACCATTCCTGACTAAATTTAAACTTTTTTTGATTGGTATTCAAGTTCCTCCAAAGCTGGTACCACCTTATCTCTCCAACCTTACCTCATATTATTAACCATCAAAATGTTTAAATTCTTACCAAAAGTGTATTATTCTCTTCCTAACACTTCCTGCACTGCCTTGGGCAAGTTTACCTGCATTTCCACCAGCTCTTCCCTATGCCTGTAATATCTTCCTTTCCCTTTAAATACAACAAATTCCAACCTACTCTTTATAGTCCAATTCAAGTGCCGCTTATCACAAGAAGTTTTTATCTCCTTAGTCGGTAATGACATCTCAGTTCCAACCTTACATAGCATTTTGCTCCATACCTCTTTAACTCATTTACAATACATTGTTCAACATAGTTATCTATATTTGTGCTTCATTCTCGTGGTAGACTCTAAGCTTCATGAAGGCAGGAACTCAATTTTGTCTAAATGTCTCATTTCTCAGCCCTTGCAGAGTGCTTTTCACATAAGCAGGTGCTTAATGCATGTTTGTTGATTTGATCAACTACAAAATGATTTTGTCTCTCTTCTCCAGCTAATTGTTCCCACAATCATACTCCTTTCTCAGTGAAAATAGAGCACTGGATTTGGAACCAAAAAGACTCATCTTTATGAGTTTAAATCTGGCCTCAGGTACTTACTAGCTGTGTGACCCTAGGCAAGTCATTTAACCCTGTTTGCCTCAGTTCTTCATTTGTAAAATGAGTTGAAGAAGAAAATGGAAAAACTCTCCAGTATCTCTGCCAAGAAAACCCCAAATGGGGTCATGGAGAGTTAGACATAACTGAAAAATGACTTAACAACATCTAGTAGGGTTCCTTTCCTAGAGATCAATCCCTCAAGGTTCACTGCCCTTCATCTTTCATCCTTTTTTATAATCAAACTCTCAGAAGAAAAGCTATCTACTCTTTTTACCTCCATATCCACTCTTTTCACTTTTTCCTCAACGCTGTGTAATTTGGCTTTGGATCTCATCATTCCACTAAATTCAGCCTCTCCAAAGTTACCAGTCAGGCATCATGGCCAAATCTGATGACTTTTTCTTTGTCCTTATTCCCTTCTCTCCCTCTTATTAGTAAGTGAAAGTGTTCAACAACCCCTACCTCATGCATATTCTCCCAACTTTCGATACTCTTCTTTTTTGATTCTCCTCCTATGAGTCTAACCACTTTTTCAATCTTCTTTGCTGGTTCATCATCTAGCTCTCTCCTGTATCTGTGCGCATAGCCAAAGTTCCCTTGGGCACTGTTCTCTTATCTCTATATTCTTTTACTAAATGTGTTCACCAACTCTCCTGGATTTAATTATTATCTCTGTGCCAACAGCTTTCAGACCTATATATCTAGTCCTCATCTCTCTCCTGAGCATCATGTGTATCTTGAGATCTTCCATTTGGAAATTCTGAACTGGATATCTGACAAGGACCTGGAACATAACAAGACCAATAGAAAATTAATTTATCTTTATCCCAAAAGAACTCTTCCAATAAAATGCTATGTTTCTTTTAAGGTCAACACCATCTGCATCACTCAAATTCATGACCTTGGCATTACCCTTGACTTTACACTTTCTTTCACTGTACATATCCAATTAATTATTAAAATGTCTCATCTTTATTACTACAATAACTTGTACCTCTCTCTTTCTCTTTATTCTCATGATTGCCACACTAATATAGTCTTTTATCACTTCAAGGGTGGATTATTTCAAGAGCCTTTTGATTGGTCTTCCTTTCTCAAATATCCCTCCATTCAAATACCTTCTTCACACAGCTGCCAAAGTGATTTTCTAAAAGGACAGATTTCACTATGTTACTCTCCTATTCAATACAAGTCAGTGAATTCTTATTGCCTCTAGGATAAAATACAAAACCTGTTTAGTTTTTTTAAATTCCTTCACAACCTAGCCCCAACCTATTGCATGCATTACTGTTTTCCACCCTTTCTGATCCAAGGAAAGTGGACTTTTCTTTACTGCTTTGCACTGTCCTTCCCACATGTCTATAATATACTTTTTCCTCACATTCAACTCATAGAATCTCTTATTTCCATCAAAGCTCAATTCAAGTGCCATGTCCTAAGCAAAATCTTTTATGATCTTTTCAGCTACTGGTGTCCCTCTGACAAACAAAATAAAATAAAACAAAAAAAAGTATTTTACATATATGTTTTTGTATGTTTAACTTGTTCATGTTGTCTTCTCTGATAGAACATAAACTTTTTAAGGTAAGAACTGTTTCACTTTTATCTGTCTATCCCCCATAACTAACACATTATCTGCCATATATTTGGAACTCAATAAATATGTTTTGATCCATTGATTATGGTTTTAAAGCAATATGAAATGTTTCTTTTTAGATCATAGATATGTTCCTGAAAAGCTGCAGGCAAATTGAAAATTTGTATATTGAACTAATTAACTAATATTTCTATGATGAAACTTAAAAATTCTGTTTTTCTGAAGTAACAAATACCCTCTAAATTGTCTTTTGAAAATAGGAGACATAAGCTATGAGAAGTTTTGAAAAGTTGTATTCTTTCTGATACACTACTCAAGTTATCTGTCTCTTTGTCTCTATCTGTCTCTCTCTCTGTCTCTCTCTCTCTCTCTCTCTCTCTCTCTCTCACACACACACACACACACACACACACACACACACACACACTGACAGAACTATGTAAGCAGTTCTTTTAAATATGATTGCTCCTTTAAAAAGCATTTGTACCAGTCAACCTTATGAACAGCTTCGTTAATACCTTAATTTTTACTAGTAATGTCAGATACATTTATGGAAAGTCACCTAATCTCGTGACTGGCATTTCAAGGAGCATTCACAAATTGCAAATCATTGATAAAATCATTGACAAAAACACTAGACCAGCTCCCTAGTTATTTAATGTCCCAAAAAGATAGTTTCAGTATGCAGATAAAGCTGCTGGTGTGACCATTTTTCCAACACCTAATCAGTATTCCAACAATTTCTTTTCTTTGAGCATCCTCTTTATCACCAATACCTTTTGCTCCAAGATTATATAGAACAACAAAATAGAAGACTCAGCTTGAAGGTCACATATTGCCTTTCTCTATCCCATCAGCTATTGGTGCTTTCACCTTAAAGATGTCTTTGTATTTTTAATGTATTCTTAGGCATTGACTTTAAAAATATTCATAGAGTCATTAACAGGTACAGTAGTACCATACCAGCTAACCATACCTATGAGAACATATATATTTAATAACCAATTTATTATATGCTAGGAGCATAGTCTTATGTTTAAAGAAAATCAATGAGGCACAAGTAGCATATTCAAAAAAATCTTATAAAGGACAAAGCAGGATGTATACAATTGGATTTTACAGAGGGCAAAAGAGAAGGTAGAGATTTATAGACCAAAGGTCTGATAGCAGAAGGGGAAAATGTACAACAGGTAAAGTAATAAGTCGTTCAGCAAATACTAGGGGATTTTCACTGGAATTTGTAGGCAGGCAGAGCAAGAACTAATCAAATAGGACAAGGTTTAAAGTTAGATATCACAGTTAAAGTAAATAAGGGTAATAAAGGTGAGCCAGAAATGCTTCCATCTTTAACTAGAGCTAAACTTTTAATGTCTCAGCTAAATTCAAGACACTTTAGCTGTTTACATGGCTTACTGTAACAGGTAAATTGGTGACAATGCTAAAATTTTCTAATGACATTCCATGCTTTTGACACTAGATCATATGAAATGTGTATCTTCACCATTGATTTCCTCCATGGATGCCTGAATACAAGTTTTCTGATAAGCATTTCCACAGATAGGTTCAAGTATTGCAAAGTATTTAATACAACAGTAAAACAAAGCAATACAATTATTAGCTTTATATTACATAGGATTTTCAAAATTTCCTTGATCCATCCCACTATCGGCAAGTAACCTCAACTGGCTCAGTCACATATCCCTACACTTTTAAAAATTTCATTTGGTAAATGTCAAAATATAATTCATGCTCCAATTTCAGCTATTGTCCTTTGTCAACAAGAATATCATAATAGCTGAAATAAAGCTCAGTGATCATAAGACATCTCAAAATTAATTGTAACAAGAATATGTTCAAATAGTGTTCACAAATTTGTGGACACCAAAATTCAACCATCCTCCTTTGGCCTCAATGAGATCTAAAACTCTTAAGTTTTTCTGTAATATTCCACTAAATCCTGGTCTTTTTGCCTATTCTAAATAACATGGATAGCTAGCAAAGATGAGGACTTTCTATTCTCCCAAAGTGGGTAAAAATCACAAAGTATATTCCTGCCCTTTTGGGAAATCAAAGCTCTTATTTCATATTCCCCTCTACTTGAGTTTCATGTCCACACAGTCAGTGAAAATGGTTCCCAACTTTCTTTAATTTTCTCTCTTTCTTCCTATGTACTTTAAAAGACCTGTACAATATTTCCAAGCTTTAGATTCCTCTCTTCTGATTCAATACTACACCTTCCTTTACTTCTTTGCTTCCCAATCATATTTCACACCTAATCTCAAGACTAGTTTTCTATATTCTACTGACTTTGTCATTTGCAAAGTAGTGTCATACTAATTAAGCTAAAACAGTCAACTTTTCCTACAAATTAAAAATTGAAGCTCCTTAGAGATCAAAGGAAGGGTTACAAAGTTGTGAAGGAGTGTTCTCAGTTGGAAAATTACCAACATTCTTATTTGGATGGAAACTACCTTAAGAGATTTCCTGCTCCAAAAACATACTAGGATATTTAAGCATTTTCAAACCACATTTTAGGAATAATTAATGTATAGTAAATAGATTTACTTTCAGTTAATTTCTGCAAAAGATAAACCTTCCTCTTCTCATTTTATGAGATATGCATTTATCTATTTACTTATTAGGCTTTTCACTCCAGTTACACTGTTAATTTGGCCAGAAGAAGGAGCAAAAGTATCAAGGTGGGGGGAAAATATTCCCAGACTTTTTTCTGCTGGCTCTTGAAATTTATGTTCCACTAAATGACTAAGGGGACAGTGGAAGACTCTGTTTTACAGTTCAGCATCAGAACTGCAATAACCATGGAAAATCAGAGCAAATGAAGGTTCAGTAGTTAAATTAAGTAAACGCAAGATTTTAATGTCAACAAATCCTCCATGGCAAGGGTATTGTCTTTCAACTGTTTTTACAATTATGTATTTTTTCAGAGTTTAACTATGCTAGAGCTTTTTTATCAGTAGTAGATTCAACCAGGAATAATTTAACTTCCAAATTTACAGACAATTGCTGCAATTGGAATTATCATTCTTTATCCCGAAGTTTAACCAGACCACCCCAGCACTACTTAGTAGTCAAGATAGCTCAATGATCACCCTGAATTTTTTTTATCTAACTAGTAGACAGCTCAAAGGGGTGCCTTTAGAAGGAGTAGCCTGACCAGATCCCATGATGGGAATAAATTTAACCAGAAGTAATCAGACTAGAAATTGATAGATATAAAAATGCTCTCTGAATTACCAGACCAGAATTACCAGAGTAACCCATGGAATCCCTCAAAAAAAATGATTGCAGGCCACAAATTTTTATATTAGTCTCAAACCAGATGAGAAATTTTTTTCATTTTTTTTATATACACAACACAGTAATTTGAGAGATGGATAATCAGATAGTAATCTGAGAAATTCCAAAAAAAATGCTGGCTCTTCCAACATAGAATTGAGGTTTATATCAGGTTTGTATTATTTTAACCAGACCAGACCATAAATGATCCCAAAATCGATTACTGATCACTCAAATCAGAGTTTTATATCAGTGTTAAACTGTACCAAACTAGGGTTACTCATAAATGTAGACAAAACAAAACAGTAATGACAAATGACAGACATATCAGTCTTTTTTTTATCCATCTGTGGTTGAAGTGATAGACAAATAGACAATACAGGCAGTCAATACAGGCAATAGAGGACAAAGAACACTAACCTGTCTCTGTGATCTTCAGCAATTCAATTAGAAAATGCCTATATTGACTAAGATTTGTCAGAGAGCTACAGTTACAAACTCTCAGCTTTTTTTCCCTCTTCTTTCCTTTTCAGGAATAATCATGTTTCCTGTTACTTGTATTTCATTTTTCCTGGGAGGATTTATTGCTAGAAAATTCAAATTGGACATATTTGGAGTTACTAAATTAACCTTCATTTCTCAGCTTTGTGGCTATTGTATACAACTGCTGATTTTGACATTAGACTGTGGGAACAGACCAGTAGCTGGGTTAACAGTAGCCTACAATGGGTATGTATTGATGTAATGCAGCAAGGTGGTACAGAGTGCTGGAACTAGAATTAGGAAGATCTCAGTTCAAATCCAGCTTCAGAACTTAACTCAGTATGTGACCTGGGAAAGTCACTTAACCTCCAGTGGCTTCAATTTCCTCGTCTGTAAAGTGAAAATAATAACATTTAGATCCCACGGTGTTATAAGGATAGGATGAGACAATATTCACAAAAGACTGCAAACCCTAAAGCACCACAAAATGCTACTGGAGATTATTAGGAAGAAAGCAAACATTTGGAGCACATATAATGTGCCAGATACTGTACTAAGCTATTTAATATGGCAACAATTAAATCTGATGATATCTAATCATGTTTGCATATATGATACAATGCCACCTATTTTGAATACTGCATAATATAAACATATGAACATTTTTCATTCATATAATTTAATAACCTTTGTCAGATAAGAAAGTTGTTACCCAAAGAGGGGAACTGAATTGTCCAGGTTAATATAGCCAATTAACAACAAAATGGAAACCTAAACCTAAATCCATCAGTATAGCACTCTCTTCTGGGAAAATGGTGTCTCTTAAAAAATCCTTATCTACTTCCATTGTTTTTCCTACTTAAATTATATTGAATGACTGTGATAAGTCCCAATATTTTTTGTAAGTATAGAAGTAAATGTATATTTTTCAGTGTTGCCTTTATGATATTTTTATCATCTTTGTTTTCTTCATCTATTTAGTATATAATTTCTTTTATTCTTCCTTTATCTCTGATAAATGTCTATATTTTGTCTATAGAAATGGCCCAGGGACAGACCTCCAAAATATGCCATTTTCTTTCTGCAACTCAGACTGTAATTGTGATGCCAATGTATGGGATCCTGTCTGTGGAGATGATGGACTCTCTTACATTTCACCCTGTTTAGCTGGATGTGAATATTCAGTAGGCCATGGAAAGGATGTGGTATGTATGGTGATTTTTGTTCTCTCTTCTGCATTGCCAAGTAAGTACCCTCCCCTTCTTTTTCCAGTAATTAAACTGTAATCAAGTAAACTCTGTCCTAGTTCTGTGAAAAGGTATTTCAATCTATTCAAATATGGTTCTATTTAAAATCACTGTAACTTTCTAAAACAAAATACCACCACTAGCTTATATGTGTTGTGGCCCATTAATAAAGTATAAACTCCTTGGGTTCTGAGGTAGTTTCCTATTTTTATCCCCAGCTCTACTATAGTGTTTGTTACATTGTAATTGTTCAACATGTAATTTTTATTTATGTTATCTATGTAAGTATATACAAAATATAAACATAAAGCATTTTGAGAAAGTAGGTTATGAAACACAAATATAAAATCTCCTTTCTCATTTGCATAGATGCAATCATAATCACAGACTCACACTTATTTATATGTATACATATAATATTATGTATATATGTATGTACACATATGTATCTATGAACTTACACAAATGCTTATCGAATCTTGATCCACAATCACAACTACTTGAACAATGAATACAGAATAGTGAGTTAATGTTCTTACATAACTAAGTGGAAATGTATGTCTAAGTAATGAATATGTGTGTGATTAAGTTTTAGTGAGGTTGGAGTATGTTATTTTAAAACGATCAGCCAACTGTTCTTCCTTTTGCATTTTAGACGTTCTATACTGACATTTTTAATATAACAAGTACAAAAGTAATAGTTGCTTCCAAATATTTTTCACTGATAGATAAGACCGTAAAGTACATAGAAAGAGTACAAGGAAACCAATTTGCCATTCAACTAAATCACAGTAGTGGTGGGAAGAGCACTGGTTTTGAGTTGGAGGACCTGATTTGAAAAGTCCATTTCAGCCACTTTTTATTTCTGTAATCCTGATCAATTCACTTCCTCTCTTTGGATTTCAGTTTCCTTATCTATGAAATGAGAAGTTTATATTAGAGGATTTACAAACTCTAAAACTGTGATTAAATCAAAGATAAATAAAAGATATTTAAAATCTCTAGTATTTTATTTAGTTGATAGATGCTTTATTCTTTAAATACAAAGACTTTTTGTATTGTGTATTGTGTTTTATAAATTGCTTTCTGTAATAAATCAAAAATTGTTTTTAGGTGTTTCATAACTGTAGCTGTATTGAAGTTAACAGTTTCCAATCCAGAAATACCTCAGCTCATTTGGGTGAATGTTCAAGGATCGATGATTGTTCAAGAAAGTATATCTATTATGTGGTAATACAATCTTTGGCTTACTTTTTTTATGGACTAGGATTTACCCCTGGAACAATGCTGGTTTTTAAGTAAGTAATATGAAAATCATTCTATATGATTCACCAAATAATTCTGTCTTTCTTTAAGAATCAAACAGATCAAAAGGTTACACTGACCTTCTTTATTTTCATAAAAATAAGCAAATACTGAAATGGCAAGATTAAGTTACCCCAAAGGTTATACGTTCTGTTTCTTTTACATAAAAACTACTTTTTTGATTTTCTGTTTAAAAAAAAAAGATTTCTTTTCATGATGGTAAATATCTAAACTCCAATATCAACTTTAGCTGATGTGATCTCTTATTTTAAAAATACTAATATCTTTGACATATCATGATATTCCCTTTCAAGAAATGCAACTGACCAAAGTCATAAACTACCCAGAAGCATCAGATATTTACAATATAAATACTTCAAGAAGAAAATAGTGATGTTACTGAAGAGGTAGAATTTCAAATGACATCACTAAAAATAAAATTGTGTATATCTTACCAAAAAGGAAAGGGCTAGTTGCTGATTTGGGAGTTTCTTCAAAATCAGCTTATCCAGGAATGGGGGAAACAGAAAATCAGACAGACATTATAAATTATTTTTAAGTATTTGAAGGCCTATAAAATGGAAAATGGGCTAGACTTCTTAGGTTTCAGAATGTAGAACTAGAAGTAATATGTACAAGTGGCAGACAGGCAGATTCAAGCTTGATGTAAGAAAAAGCTTTCTAATAATTACAACTGTTTAAAAGTAGATTTTTAGATTCAGCTAGGTAGCATAGTGAATTGAGTACTTGGCCTGGAACCAAGAACACTCATCTCCCTGAGTTTAAATCTAGCTTCAGATACTTATTAGTTGTGTGACCCTGGGCAAGTCACTTAACCCTGTTTGCCTCAGTTTCTTCATCCGTAAAGTGAACTGGAGAAGGGCATAACAAACTACTCCAGTATCTTTGCCAAGAAAATTCCAAATGAGGTCACAAAGAGTAAGACATGACTGGAATGACTGAACAACAACAGGAACAAAAGTAGATTTGGTGGATCTAGCATATTGCAATATTGTCTTTCTCTAGATGACCATATATTGAGTATATTTAGGAGGAAAACTTATCTAGATATAAGAAGGTTTTTGTGATACTTTCCAATTCTTAGTGATTCTGTCTATATAAAATCATTGTTGATAGTTTTTGATGAAGATAAAAATTAATTCCAACTTAAATGAGAGGACCGATAAATGAGCAAACATTTATCAAGCATTTATTATATGCCAGAAATTATGAAACTCTAAGATAGAAAGAGTAAGAAAAAATGATCTTTGCCCTGAAGGAGCTCACATTCTAATGAGAGAGACAACATAGATAAGTCGCACCCTACATATCTAGCTACACACATACACACGCACGTGTGTGTATATGTGTGTGTGTGTGTGTGTGTGTGTGATCAATGGAAATGAGCACTAAACAAGATGACACAAGAAGCTAGAGGGGACCATTAAAGAGTTCCCTGGAAAAGATGACACTTAAGCTAAGTCTTGAAGAAAAGTAGAGATTTTATGAATATAAATTGGAAGAGAACCCATTCTAGCCATGGAGAACAGCCATTGCCAAAGCCTCAAGATGAGAGATGATATTTTGTGGGAGAGGAGCAGCAAATAGTCCAGTATAACTTAATCATAGATGGCATAAAGGAGAGCAGAATTCAGAAAGATTAGAAAATGGTAAGGGAGCAGTTTATAAGAAATACAAATGATAAACCAACAAAAATTCATCCTGGAGATATGGAGAGATAAGAATTATTAGTAAGAGGTAGGAATGGGGAGCAGGTTAACATTATTAGACCTAAACTTGGGAAAATAATTTTAGCAGCTTAGTAAGGGATGAATTTAGTGGGGAGAGACTAGAGACAGGAAGGTCAGTTAGAATAATATTGTAGTAATCTAGGCAAGAGCTGTGATAATTTAGAGTAGGCCTGAATTAGGAAAGTAGTTATGTGAGTAGAGAGAAGGGGATATGTGTGAGAGATATAGTAGAGAAAGAAATTATATTTGGCAAATGATTGGACATGTGGGGTAAATGTGAGGAATCCAAGATGACAATGAAGTTTGATCTTTGGTGACTAAAAGGATAGTGGGTCAACAATAGAAATAAAGCAGTTCAGAAGAGAAGAAAATTTTGGAGTAAAGAAAATTATTTCTTATTTGGACATGTTAAATTTGAGATCCCTAAGGTGATCCAGTTTTAAATGTGTCCAAGGCAGTTGGTGCTGTAGGACTGGAGCTCAAGAGATATTATTTATTAATTAGAGATTTATTAAGAGAGGTCTTAATAAATTGATTCTGGAATAATCTGCATAGAAATGAAAATTAAAGTCCTAGGATCTGAAGAGAATCATGTTATCAAAAGCCTTGGGGATATCCTGAGTTAATTCTTGTAAAGTGAATGAAGATTCAGCAAAATAGACTGAGGAGGAGCTAGACAGGCAGGAAGAGATAGGAGAGGGAGAAAGAGAAGGACAGGAAAAGAGAAAAGCAGAAGCACAGGGACAGGGACAGAGAAAGGAAGAGGAGAATCACAAAAACCCTAAGAGGAGAAGTTGGGGATTAATATTGTCAAATGTTGCAAAGAAATCAACTAAGATTATTATCAAGAAGATGACATTAGATTTACCAATTAAGATATTAGTGGTAACTTTAGAGAAACCAGTTCTAGTTGCATGCAAATTTCACAGAGTTTGGAAAGGGGTGAGAGAAGAGGAAATAGAAGCATTGACTGTAGATGCCTTTTTTCAAAGACATTAGCTGAGAAAAGAATGGGAGATAAGGAATGATTGCTGGTAGGCATGGTAAGATCTAGTGAGGATTTTTTTAAGGATGCGGAAGACTTAGGTCTCTTTCCAGGCAGTAGGAAGGAGCCAATATATAGGGAGAATGCAAAATGGTGGGTACAGTCTTCTGGAACCAGAAAAAGTGGATGGAATCAAAGGCGCATGTATAGGGATTTGCCTTGGCAAATAGAAGGGCCACTTCCTTTTCAGAAACTAGAGTGAAGGAAGAGATAGTGGGAAATTATGTCAGAGTAATATGAGATGAGGAAGAGGGCCAAAGAAGGATCCCTGAGTGGGTGCCCTCATTATTTTGGTCAAGTATAAGGGAAGGTCCTCAGTAGAAGGTATAGGAGGAGAGAGTGGCATGTGGGAGTCTACTGGGGGGAATAGTAGGATTGTGTTGCTATAGTAATGTTCCCATTGAAATTGAATACCATAAATTTGAAGCAACCACAGTTAAATGTAGCTTTTTATTTTCTCAAGATCCATTCAAGACCATGTTAGCATAGAAGACAAAGATTCTAGGGATTCCATCTTGGCTTTTGTAAGAAGCTAGAAATTGATGATTGCACATTTTTAAATGGGTTACCTCCACAACCCATTTCTTCTGCATGTATTTAGTATAGCCTAAATATTGTCCAAGATCTTATTTTCTTAAATGCTGTGATGCCTTTCTCACATAGTACATTGAACATTGTAATAGTACAGTAAAAATGCTGTGGTTCCACTATTGTTGCTGATGAGAATAGATCATCATAAAAATGCCAATCTATATCTTCCAATACTCATATACTTATTTCAGCTACAAATGATATCAAAATGATTTTGCTCACTGGGTCTCATGTGATTCTCTCATTCATTTTCCACTATGCTCTTCTCCCTGTTATTTTTAAGAGGTATCATAGCCAATAATCTGATGTACTCTAAAATAATGTAGCCTTTGTTCCTCTTCTACACAAATAGAATGTTTTCTTTTGACTGAGGAAATCTCTGGGTTATTTTGACCTCAATCATCATGACTGGTTTACAACAATAAAGCATCTCTAAGAAATTATGAAAGAAGCTCTCCTTACAGTGTCCATGACCAATAATAATATAACCTGCAGTTAAATACTTCATTATTTACAGGGAAACTCATTCCATTTAGCTCACTTACAATTATTGAAAATTGCTTTAAATTGAGATCAATTCTACCCCCCTATACTTCTATCTAATGCTACACCCTTGGAAATGACATAGAATAAGTCTAATCCGTACCCACATGAAAGTTCTTATTTGTACTTTCTCTAGGTAAATACCCCCAATTCATTTTCTGGTGACAAGCATATCTGTAATTGGTCAATTCAGTCCTTTATATGATATTATATTACTTGGTCTATGCTCAAAAACTTTCCAGCTTATTAATGTTCACTAGCTTCATGTCCCTATATATTAATATCACTTTCAATTGCCTTTAAAAGTAGACATTTTAATCCTTGTGGAAGGTTTAATGAATTGTAAGTCATTGCTTATATATACCAATGGGAATTGGGTCATTTAAAAGCATTATTTGCTGAAGATTTACCAGTATGGAAAGCACGTGAAGCGTACTAAAAAATGTGTTTGTTACATAATGTGATAATCTGAAGATGCTTTACTGTTCTTTGTCTATATTTCAGGAATGTTGCTCCTCACCTGAAATAACTTGCAATTGGTTTTTTTCACTGTGTTTGAGATTATTAGGTATGATTTTTTTCTTGTAAACTCAAAAATATTATGAAATTAAACGCAACAATATTTATTAAATGTGAGAAATTGTATTAAGGATATATCTTGCCTTTAAAGAACATATCACTGATAAGGGGAGAGGGAATAGATATACATAAATAGAATGAGATAGGGGCAATGGATGGATTGAAAGTGTCCTAGGAAAATCTAAGTGGTAAGTAACCCTTTTTGACTGGGGAAATCAATAAGGGTCTACATGACACTTCTGAGCTTGGCACTGAGGAATGATTTCAATAACTTAAAAAAGAAAGATTGAATCCTAAATGGTTGTGGGAGAGTACAAGCAAAAATCAGAGGACAGATAATGACCAAACGTAGATAAAACCAAAAGTGTTCAAAGAAAGGGAATGTAAACAGGACACAAAGTTTGATTGAAGTAAAGTTGTGGAAAGCCCTAACATTTAGGCTGAGGGCTAGGTCTTTTCCTTAGAAACATGCACTGGATTTTACTTTTTCATCAGGAGAATTATATGGTCAGACTTATACAATAGGAAGTTTATTTTTGGCGACTATATGAAGAAGTATTGAGGAAGGGAGAGATTGGAGGAAGGAAGAACAATTAGGAAGGTTATTATGGTAGTCCAGGCATGAGATGATGATTTCTAAACCTGGATGGTTGCTGAGAGTGAAGATTAAAAAGATAGGTATAGGAAATGTGGAGGCAAAACCAATAAACCTTGACAGTTGATGGAGATAATGGAAAACAAATATACAACAATGAAAGGCCTTTGCAATGGGATTACTGGGGATACAGTAACATCAAACAATAGTGAAATTGTGAAAAGGGAGCAGAATTAAGCAATCCCAAAATGTCAGACCTGACATGGAACTTAGAAATCATTTAGATCAGCATCTCTTATGACTTAAAAATACAATTTTTTCTGATGCTTTCTTATATTTCCCAAAGACTCTCCAATGATCCAAAATGAAACCCTCTCTTGTATCAAAGATAACCAAAGCAAAGCTATGCACTGACCATTCTGCACCTATACATAGTCTACTACCTATCTTCTGAGAGTAAGAAAGCCTTGGCATTATGTATTTACTAAATCATGGAATTTTAAAGTTGGAAGGAAAAATCAGTGGTCCTAACCCATACCCAATGAAAAAACTCTAACATATACTTGAAAAGTTATTATCTAACTGAAGATATCCAATGAAGCTAAGGAACAATTATTGGCACCCAATTAATTTTGGATAACTCTGGTTCTACTAATACAGAGATTTCAAACTGCCCATAGGGCATGATGCAGATTAAAATGTAATTGGGAAATATTTAACAAAGTAGTATACAATGTAACATAGATGATGTTAATTTAATCATTTTCTAAGTCAATATGCTAACTGTAGGAATCCTTGCTTTTTGAATTTGACACCACTAATCTAGCATTCCTTTACATCAAGCCTCAAATTGTATCTTTGCAATTTCTTCCATTTGCTCTCAGTTCTTCCCTCAATAGCAAAAGAAATAGACAGCTATCATACCCCTCCCACCAACACATGGCTTTTCTTCTTCAGACTAAACATTCCCAGTTCCTAATTCATGATTGGCTACTGAATTGATCAGAATTCTGAGGGTCTTTCAAGGTTTCTTTTTTCCTTTATATTGTTTTGGTAATATTTTTATGAATTGTTCTTCTGGTTCTGCTTTCCCTGGTCTGCATCACTTCATAGACCTCTACCTAATATTCCCTGAACGTTTCATATCATGATTTCTTGTATCACAATTGTTATTATTATATTACAAGACCATTACTAGGTCTATATCCCAAAGAAATCAAAGAAAAGAGAAAAGGACCCATATGTACAAAAATATTGAAGTAGCTCTTTTCTTGGTGGCAAAGAATTGGAAATTGAGGGGATACCTATCAACTGAGGAATGTCTGAACAAGTTGTAGTATATCACTGTGAGGAACTACTGTGTTCATACCTGTATGGACGGATTGAAAGTGAATCAGCATAACCAGGAGAACATTTTACATACTGCGAAAGATTTAGCTATTCTGAGCAAGACAGTGACCTAAAACAATTCCAAAGATCCATGAGGAAAGAAGAACTCTGAGTACAGATTGAAGCATGTTTTTATACTTTATTTTTCTTGCCTTTTTGTGTGTTTTCTTTTTCAATGGCTATATGGAAATGTTTTGCATGACTTCATATGTATAATTAATATCTTATTGCTTGCCTTTCCAAATATAGATGTGTGGAAGGATGAGGGATAGAATTTGGAAATCAAAATTCTTTAAAATGAATATTAACAATAAATAGATATACATAGATAAATAAAAGGGGAAAAATAAAGGCAATGCCATTTCAAAGGATGGAATACTAGCTTCTAGGAGGATCAGGAAAGGTTTATATGAGAAATGGTATATAAGCTGAAGTTTGAAAGACTCTAGGGATTCTAAGAGCTAGAATGTAAGAGAAAAAAAACCCTCCAGGAGTGGGCAAAATCTGCTTAAAGGCAAGGAATTGGAAGAAGGTATGATATATAGGTAATAGGTAGAAGATGAATTTGGTTGAAAATAGAGTGAATGACAGAGTAATATGTAATAATACAGGAAAAACTAAGGTTGAGGTCAGGGCTTTAAAGTTTTGTAAATATTTAAAGGTAGTTTTGCATTTGATTCTAGACATAACTAGATGTCATGGAGTTTATGCAATGGGGAGTGTGAAATGGTCAGTAGATTTACTTTAGCAGTTATGTGAAGGATAAAACAGAAAGTGGAGAAATCTCATCAAGGAAGATCAATTAGGAGGTTGTTGTAATACTTTAGTTATGAGGTCCTGAACTAAGGTTGTCACTGCATGAGTGGAGAAGAGGAAATGGAATACAGGAGATGTAGAGGCCTGAACAGACAAAATTTGGCAACTGCTTGGCTATATGGCATGAACAAAAATGAAAAATCAAGGATGATTCTGAGATTGCAAACCTAGCCAACTGGAAGGAAAATGGTTCACTCAGCAGAGATACCAAAGTTCAGATACTGGGGAACCTTGAGAGGATGTTAAGGAGTTCTGTTTTACACACATTTAGTTAGAAATACCTGCAAGATGCTCTGATCAAAGTGCCAAAAAGGCAGTGATTTATAACTGGCACTCAGGAGAGAACCTAAAGCAAGATATATATGTATATGTATATATATATATATATATATATATATATATATATATATATATATATATCTTGAGATTTATTTGTTTAAGGATAATGATTAACCCAATTGTTGTTACTGTGAGTGAAAGTGTAGAAAGGAGAGAAACCAAGAACATAGCTTTGGGATCCACCTAAGGAAAAGGATGATAGATAAAGTCCAGAAAAGGAGACTGATAAATGGTCAGATAGGGAGAAAACAAAGCAAGAATAATGTCATGAAAACCTTGAGAGGACAAAATATCCAGCAGGACAAGATGTTCAACATTATCAAATGATGTAGAAATGTCATGAATGATAACAACTTATTAAAGACTTTCAGACCTGTGGCATTTATGAGCATTAGAAATAAATAAATAAAGTTGGAAAGCACTGAAAGGGATTTAAAAGTGAGAAGAGATGAAGTGGAGTAAACAAAGATAGATACCTTTTTCCCTAGTAGTTTGGTGGCTCTGATAAGGGAGAAGAGATGTATACTTTTGGAATTCCCTTACTTATTACTCTTTACCACATTCCCAGCTATGATTTCCAACTCTATCCCAGTGTTTGTACTCAGGTTCAAGGTGCAAGTGTGCGTGCTACAGTGTTTAGAAACAGAATCTCTCTATACTCTCATCCTAGTCAGACTACATATAACATTCTGTGTTCTACGTGTACATTTTAAGAAAGGTATGGATGAATTATAACAAGTCCGTGGAGAAGCACCTAGAATTGGAGCACAGTATTCCAGATATGGTCTTCCTAAGGCATAGTATAAGAGGACTATCAGCCTCACTTGTTCTGAACAAATTTAATGATTAACCTCGGCTCTGTAATGTTCTTCAATATTTAGTATTATTTTTCAATCTTTTTGTTTTTCTTTGTAATCTTATGAGTTTATTTATGTTAAAAATATTATTCTGAAAAGAAATTGATAGGTGTTCACTAGGCTGCTGAAGGGATCCATGACAGAAGAATCCCTGCTCTAGTTTGACATTTGGTTGTTTGACATTGCAGGAGGAATGTTGGCCCCTATTTATTTTGGAGCAGTGATAGATTCAACATGTCTAAAATGGGCCACTAATATTTGTGGAGAACAAGGAGCTTGTAGAATATATGACCCCATATCACTTAGGTAAGTTGCTATAAAATGATTTTATGACCTGATTTTTTCCAATAAACTACCTATATTCCAAAAAAATGCAATTCCATCATCTTTCGATATTAAACATTATGATTGGTTGGTTGTATTTTTGTTTTGGAGAACTGATAATGACAAGGTTGATTCTAGATTGCATTATGTTCAGGAATCATAGATGAAAGGACAAAGATGAGAGTAATAGGTCCATGCTCACATTCATTATTCAGAACTATATTGTCATGGTGGGAACAAAAATGAGACGTCTTTACTTTCCCTATGCTACAAAGAGATAATATGTTCTAGCAGAAATAACTGAAGTTTGCTTTTACGTTGTACTTTATTGCATACAAAAGAACTTTCTCATTATACGCATAAGCTCTTTAAAAATCACTAGAAAGGAACTAGAGTAAAATATCTAAATTTTGGTCTGTACTCAACTGAAGCTGCTTGAGTAAGTATTTAACCTCTTATGTCTGTTTCCTCATATGTGAAACAAATCTAGCACCTCCTCTACATATTTCAGGACATTGTAAATCAACTCAATTTAGTTAAAAAACATATAGTTGGTATCTTATATATAGAAACACTGGGATACAAAGATGAAAAATGACAAGTTTTTGCCTTACAGTACTTATAGACTAAGAGGATGGGGTGAGACAGATGCAGAAATAGTTATATTAAATATTAAAATGAAAAAAGTGCATAGAAATCAAACAGAGGGATATGAAGTAGGGTTCATTCTAGCTGAGGGGAACAGAGTTGCATCATGAAAGAAGAATACTGGCCCTGAGTCTTGAAAAAAATAAGGGATTTCAATGAATAGAGGTTGGGGATACAGTCCTTGGGGGTGGGGACTGAATAAATGATCACAAATTTATTAAGTGAACTTCTAGGAGTGGAGTCACATGCAGAGGTAGAGAAAACATTCAGCCAACCTCTCCCAACATTCTTCTCCAAAATATTTCAAAATATGAATCAATTAAATTCTAGGGAAGTCAGAACCAATAAAAAAAGCAGCTAAAACGTTCTTCCAGCTTATGACAACTTACAAGGTTCATAGGAAGAATCCGTGACTCTGGGCCAGTCCCAATACAGGGATGGGACTTCATGGTGGTACATAAGCAAAAGCCGTGTTGTGGGGCTCTCAATTCAGAGACAGTCAGAGTTCAAGGGCAGAGAGGAACACCGTTTGGTTATGAGGGAGAAGGGGCCTTGCAGAGCAATATCACTTTTGATCACAAGGGATCAGGACTCTAAAGAATAATATCAACTTCAGTGTCAAAAGGGAGCAGGGGCCCTGAGAAGCAGTATTGATTGCAATCCTAAGAGATCAAGGGACCATACAATGGACCAAGAGAGCAGTAACCACATATCTTCCAGTATCATACCACCTTAGAAGCACCAAAAACTGCCAAACCTCTGAAATTACCTCTAAAAACAGTAGTACAAAAAAGCCAAAAGCTTGGGACAGTGCCCTTCTCTCTCTCTTTACAACTTTAGCATAAAGTTCAAAGTAAGAAATAGGGTGGAAAAATTACCAAACACCAAAAGAACCTCTCCATAAAAATCTACTATGGCGACAGAGAAGATCAAGACACAAACTCACAAGAAGGAAATGATATCAAAACAGTTACAAAGCTATATGAGTTGGACACAAACCCTACAAAATTTGTGGAAGAGGTTTTTAAAAAGAGTTAAAAAAATTCAGAGTAGAAAGTGGTGAGTTTCACTACACTTTCCATTGTTCTCAGGTACTGTAACCTGTTTATGGATTTAACAGGTTCAGAATAACTGAACTCTTTGGTTCACTTTGGTATTGGTTTTCTTGCCATGGTTATTTGACTGTATGCTTATGTACTGAGTTAAAGGTTAGAACTGAGTTCCTCCTCTGCTCTTGAGCTTAGAGCCACACTAAATTATTGGAATGTGTTCCTTGCTCTGTACGTAGCTAGGGCGTCTCTTGCTTGTGACTGCAACCACTCCTTTTCACTGTGGAGCTGTGCCCTGGAATTAGGTAATGGATGACAAAACTGCCTGCTGGCTCCCATTTCTTTTCCCAGCACTGGTTTGAGTCCCCTGGGATGTCTTTCTTCCTAGTCCAACCTTTAACCTACTCCAAAAAAAATCTCCACTATAACACACCTGACAAATGCTCATCATAGCCAAGAACAGATAGAAATTGCCATTAGCTTATGTACCCCCAGGGTTATTAAAACTTGTCAAGTGGCATGGGGAATACTTTGATTGGATTTTTAAAATGATTTCTAATCAACAAAGTAATGAAGCTCTTGATAAGCCTTTGGAAAAACATAACCCATTCATCATAAATCTCTTTACAAGTCTTTCATTTAATGCTTTATTTTATGCGTGCTTAGTTCTAGCTAAAATATACACCCTTTCATATTAAATACATGTTTATCCATATCAACTTAAAAAATCATATATATGTAGTGTGTATACATGCCTACACACACATATATACATATATATGTATATATGTTTATATATGTATATATAGATATATGTGTGTGTCTAGTATTATATACTAGAAAGTTTGCTGAAAGCTAAAGAATACAAGGAATGGAAAAAGTCAATGCTAATATTTTCCTCTGAGTTTGCCAGGAAGTATAGTCTATGTTCTATGTGTCGATATGGTAGTCATCTAGTCCTCTTTGAAGAGTTCCAAAGAAGAGGAAGCTGCTATTTCATGAAGCAGTTTATTTCATTTTGTGATGATATAAATGTTAAGAAAATTTGGGGTTTTTTTCTAATATCAAACCTAAATTTGATGCTGAAACTTGCACTGGTTGCTCCTAGTCCCTGGACATGACAGACTTCCAATTCCTGAATACACCTATCATGTCCTGTTTCCTTCTCCAGTCTAAATACCTATTCCCTTTGTCCCCAACAAATTAACATGCGATATATCCTCATATAATGTTTCCTGAATATATCATTGATATCTCAATCTTAATTAGTTTAACAGGTAACTCTTTTCCCCTGAACCTTCCCATACCATACTTACCCCAATGAACTTTCTATTTTTTAAGGACACCACCATCTTTAAAAGTAGGCTAGCATGCAAGTTCCGTTTCCCTCACCTCTCCAGCCACCTATCCAATAAGTTGAACAATTTTGTGGATTCTGTCTCCAGAATTTTTCACACCATTTTCTTACCTCCCATTCCTCCCATTTCAATATTCAGATCCATTTCATTTTCTCCATTCCAATTGTATTCATCATCACTTCTCTCCCACTATTGTAATAACTTTCTAATTGTTTCTCTCTTTCTCTCTTTCATCTCCAATACATCCTTGTCAAACTATCACTGTAGTTTTCTAAGATACAAGTTTGTCAATTGTCAACCTGTGTTCTATAATTTTAAAACTATTTTTAGAAAGGAATTTGAACAGAATTTATTTCCTTTGTAAACTTATGTAACTTATTCTGTGTATTAAGAAATATTCTGAGAAGACTGCCACAGCCTTGACCAGATTGCCAAAGGAGTCCATGAGGTAAAATGGTTAAGAAACACCACACAGCTAATATAAAATACAAACTCCTCAGGATTTCATTTGAAGTCCTAAAGACTTTTGACTATTCTCTTACATCAAAATTACTTCTCCTGGTTCTTTACATTTGGACAGGACCTCCCCCAACTACACTACATTCTTATGCCTCCATCTTTATGAATTCTTGTCTTCCTTCAAGGCTCAGTTCTTCTCTTTTCCTGATCCTGAACCCACCCCTTCAAAATTGTTAGTACTCCCTCCCTATTAGAACATCTCAAATTATCTAATATTTGCAATTAACCTCATTTGCACTATCCTAACTAGTCTGATGATCAGTCCTAAGATCACTTGAGAAAAAAAAGGAAACTTAGAAAACTAATTCTCCTTTCTCCATCATACATTAGCTAGCTCATCTACCCAGACTAATAATCCTCCTCCTGTTTTAAATCTTTTTGCCTCTACCATAGCTACAATATGATATATATAGATACTTTTTTGTGCCCTGAGCAATCATTGACAGCCTCAGATAATTGGAGTATTACTATTAGAATTCTTGACCTTCGTATTATAAGACCATGCAATTCTATTGTATTTCTTTTCAGTTACCTGATATGATCTCTATCACTTGCACATTTGTTGACATAATCCAAGTTTCCTTCTTTCTGTGTCATGCTAATAATTTGTATTCAGGTATTTCAAACTGAATGTCCCATAAAAATCTTAAACTCAGCAGTCCCAATCAAAACTCATTATCTATCTCTACCCCTATCAAAAAAAATCCCCTCTTCCTAGCTTCTCAATGATTATCTAGGACACCACCATCTTCCAAGTTACCCAGGCTCTCAGTGTAATTGTCATCCTCAATCCGTCACTCTTTCTAATGGCCCATACGTAATCATTTGCCAAGATCTGCCCATTTTAGTTTTGAAATATTCTCGTATGTGCCCCTTCTTTCTTGTCACCTGGTCACCAACCTGGTACAGAGCTTCATCACTTCCTATGTGTATTTTTTTTCAGTAATCTATTGGTTGGCCTCCCTGCCTCAGGTCTCTCCTTACTCCAGTTCATCATCCACTTAGCTGTCATTTTGATATTTCTAAAGTGTGTACCCAAACAATAACCATTCTAGTTAATGATGTTCAGTGACTCCCTATTACCTCTAAGAACAAACATGAAATACTCTGTCTTTTAAAGCTCTTCATAACCTGGTCCCTTCCTACCCTTTCAGTCTTACTCTGTAAGCTCTTATCCTTCATTATGATCCAGTAACAGTGGTCTACTTGTTCCTTGCACAAGACAATCCAACTCCAGCACTGTGTATTTTCACTGGCTGTCCCTCATGCCTAGAATTCTCTTCCTCCTCATTTTTGCCTTCTGGCTTCTGTAGCTGCCTTCAGCTAGATATTTGTACATAGTTGTTTGCCTGTTGTCCTCACCGTTAGACTGTGACCTCCTGCACAGAAAGCAGGGACTGCTTTCTTTTTTTACACTGTATCTTCAGCACTTAATGAAATGCCTGGCATAGTTAAACACTTAATAAAAACTTACTGATTTGACATGATCAGAATTTCATTCTTGAAAATATCTCATTTCTCTTGGACTGACTTTCACAATTGACCATGAGAATCTAGCTATATTTCTTGGAAATCTTTTAATTCTACTCTCTCAAAATTTACAATCTGTTATATTGCCATATTATATTCAGATTTCCCCCTCTTTATCACAAGCCTCAGAAGAAATGTTTGTTTCATCTATAGATTCCATTTATTTCCACTCTGGCAACCATTTTTTTCTTATTGATCAGAAATAGACCCAGTTCCTCTTTCTAACTTTTGAAAAATTTCTGAACATCATTAAGGCAAGTGAAAAGATTATCCATTTATTTTTTCCCCACAGGAACTTAGGCAGATCACAGGATGACAGATTTAAAGCTTGACCCAGGTTCTCTAACTCTAAATCTTGGACTCTTTTTCCCAGACCAATGCCTAGATAATTGAAATCCTCTGCCTACTACAACTTCTTTCTGTTGCCACATTCATTTTTTCCATTTTTTTCCTTTTCCTAAGTGGATTAGAGCGTATTTACACCATGATATTGCTTCTGTTTCTGCCAAGACACCCAAGACTCCCAAATTTAGCTCATGCTTTTCATTCCATAAGGATATTTTGTAATAAACAGTCATTCTCTACCATCACATGAATCTAATTTGTTGCTATTGAATAAGTTACACTTTTCTCTCTCCATGGATTATCCAAGAATCTCATCCTCAAACATCTTAGTGATATCCATGTTACTCTTGTATTAGAGGTGCTCATTACAAAAAAAATTCCCAAAACGAATTTGGGATATTCTTTTGTTTATTTTGGCTGAGACTCTAGGAGACCTAAGGAAATGTGTTTGTTAAGCCACAAAATATACTGGAGCTGATTCCCTTCTTCTAAGTACATTTTTACAGTAGTTCACAAGAGGGGAGAATAGCTTTTACTAAAAGGATTAAAATAAGTTGGCATTCTTTGAATCTGCAAGAATTAGTAAGAAAGTGTATGTGCAGGCAAAGTGGCATGGATAGAACATGGTTTTGGAATTAGGAGGATCAGGATCTAAAACCCACATCAGTAACTTAATAGCTATTGGACTCAAGAAGTAATTTAACTGCTCTCAGCAGTTTCCTGATATGTAAAAATGGAGCTAATAAGAAAATCTACTTCATAAGATTGCTGTGAGAATCATGAGATAGTAAATGTAAAGCACTTTGCAGACCTTAAAGCAAATTATAGGATGTCTCAAAACTCTTAGGGCAGTTTTAAGTTATTAAGGGCTAGTAGAACTGAAAAGTACAGTAAGATTTTGTATAAATGTTAGCTACTAATACACATACACAGATTATATATATATATATATTTGTATGTACGTATGTACATACACACATATATGTACATACATATGTCAGAAATTCCTAAATTGATTTATGAAACTACCTTTTTTGGTCCAGTTACTCTTTTAAGGGGAAAAACATGATTTTAATTGTTTTTATCATATGTATACTTGTATTATTTCTATAGTTAGCAATTCATTGTAAATCTAATAGTACATAAATAGCTGCATTTCAAAATTTATGACTTTTTTTGTATCTTTTTACAGAAGCAAATTCTTTGGCTTGATTTTAGGAATAAGAGCACCAGCATACATCTTATATTATTTTATACATTATTAAGAAACACTACAAGGAAAACAGTACTGTGCCTTCTAAAGGTGAAGAAAGAAATGGAGATGAACCAAATCTTAAAGAACCTTTAAACAATATTGAACAGCTGGAACTTTCTGCTAATGTAGATAATGACACATGTTTAAAAAAGCCTATATGTTACCTGTTCACTAACTTTGTCTCCTTCTTAGTGAGATCCAGAAGGATCGGAAACCTGATATAAGGTCTAATCAGGTCTCTGAATTAGTTACCAACCTCCTATTGAGCTCAGCAGTATTGATTTCTGTTCCTTTTCTCTGAGAATTCTGATGTTGTTGTCTCGTAGAGAATTAATTAAAAATATGAAACTGATAATTGCATGAAATCTAAATGAAATGGATGTGTTGGAATATCTTTCTGCACTGTAGTTCTTTGATTATAAGGAAAAATACATTGTGCACATATCATGGATCAATAAAAGTAATTTTTGAGATTAACAAATATTTGTAGGTTAGGATTTTCTCTGTTAATTACTTTGCTGAATTAGTCAAATAGGCAGAAATTCTGGGCACAGTTCAAAAGAGAGAAAACTTCAGGTAATATTTAACTCCCTTGAATCAAAAAGAAATGTGGCCATTCTCTTATTTGACAAAGTTAACCCATCTGCCAATGTATGGAATCCAGCACCTATTATGAAACTATAGCTTTCTTTCCCTAATGTTAGCATAAAACCATTCAGACATAGGTGCCTACTGTGTTCCAGGAATTGATTGAACCTCTGGGGATAAAATAAGAAAGAAAAGACAGTCCCTGCCTTCAAATAGTTTACAATGAATTGGGGAGAAAATACACAAAAGGAGTAGGGTCAGCTAGTGGTTAACTGGTGAGGAGACATGATGTTCATGGAATTGAAACCAAGCAAAGAAGTTAATAGATAATGAAATTTTAGCTGGAAAGTTCTGAGCTTTCTAATAAAGTAAAATGGAGAAAAGTTTATTGCTTCACACTCCAGTCTTCTAATCGGGGAAGCAAGGCAGCTGAGAAGGAAGTGAAGTGCAAAATTCCTGGAAGAGCAGTAAGGGGCCAGGTTACAAATAGCTTTAAATGGCAGAGAAGTTTATACTGATCTTGAAGGTAGTACTGAACCAACGGAGCAGGCAATTGACATGGGGAGATTTACATTTTAGAAAAATCACATTAGTAGTTTGAGTGGTTGCTGCATCAGAATAGGGAAAGATGGTCAGGGAAACTAGTCAAAAGTCTGTGGCAAGTAGTCCAGGTGAGAACCAATGTGAATTTGATCTAAGCTTGAAGCTCAGATCTCGGCATGGAGAGCAGAAGACATCCACAAGGGGGAAGGGAAAGGGAATAAGCTTTTTTGTATAGCACACTATGTGCCATGCACCGTGCTAAGCCCTTTACAAATTTTACATTTGATCCTCACAATTCTGTGAAGTAGGTACTATTTTATCTTCAGCTCACAGTTGAAGAAATTGAGTTACACAGAGACAAGTGACTTATCCAGGGTCACAGAGTTAGTAAATTTCTGAGCCCAAATTTATGTTCAGGTCTCCTTGAATCAGAGCCAGCATTCAATCTGATATTCCACTAGCATCCTCTATGCAAGTGAAAAATGAAATACAGTCAAATAGTATATAATTGGGAATGGCAAGATTTGGCGATGGGATGTATATGTGAGATGAATGAGAATGAGGAACAATGGATGAAAAGTTATAAGCAAAGCATGAGTAACTGGGAAGTTCCAAAGATTTAAGTTCTTGTGGTGAAAAGGTAATAATTTCTATTTTAGACATCTCATGGGATTATTTCTTATGGGATACATTGTGTAGAATGGTCAAGAGATTTTTCTACATGAACACGAGTCAGCAGTATGATGTTGAAATATTTTTTTTATAGAAACCTAATGTTATCCTGTACTTCACAATGAGAACATTCCTTATAAGAAGAATAAAAATAATTTTTCTGTATTCTTTTGTTGATGACTATTCTGATGATCTGATTACACATATTTAGTTCTGGTGGGGGAGATGAAGAAGGAGAAAGAGTAAAAGAGGGAGGAAGAGGATGAGAAAGAGGAAAAAGAGAAAGAGGAGTAGGAAGAATTTAGTCTTGTTCTGTACCACCCTCAAACTTGACACAATAAAAACTTCCTAAGACAATGGAATGAGCTGGGACATAACTTGGAACAATGCACAAAAATTACTAAACAATCTGCTCTTTGACCTAATTATTTTATTGCTGGGCTTATACCCAGAGAGATCAACAAAAGAGAAAAAAGGTCCTGTATGTCCAAAAGGCTGGGCGTCTAGTTGGCGTAGTGCTGGGCTTGGAGTCAGAAAAATTCTTCTTGGGTTCAAACCTGGTCTTAAACACTTACTAGCTTTGTGACCCTGGGCAAGTCACTTAACTACTTAACCCTGTTGGCCCTAGTTTCTTCATCTGTAAAATGAGCTGGAGGAGGAACTGGCAGACTACTCAAGCATCTTTGCCAAGAAAATCCCCAAAAGGGTCACAGAGTTAGACACAACTGAAAAACAACTCAAAAACAACAAAATATGTACAAAAATATGGCAGGTAGTTTTGTGGTAGCAAAGAGCTAGAAACTAAAGAAATGTCATAATGAAATAAAATTGCATCATAAAAAATTACCAAGATGATGGTTTCAAATAAATGGGAGTGCAGAGGCAGCAACCCAAAGGGAAGAGGGAGAACATTCCAGGAATGGGACTGCCAGAGACAATTCCAAGAACCAATAGATTGTCTTGTTTGTGGGACAGCTAGAAAAGCCAGTGTCTGGATCAAAGAGTAGACATGAGAAATAAGAACACTAGAAAGGTAGAGTGGGGCTAGGTTATAAAGTACTTCGCATGACAAACAAAGCACTTTGTATTTGCTGCTGTGGGCAATAGGAAGCCACTGGAGTTTATTTAAGCAGGGCAGTAACATGATCAGACCTTTATTTTAGGAAAATCCATTTAGTAGCTGAATGGAGAATGGACTAGAGTATTTTTTTTGTAAATTTTTTTCATTTTTAAACTTAAATACAAGAAAAAAAAGAACATTTCCATGTACACAGCAGAACATGAGAGGATTCATTATAAGCTAATAACTTTCCATTACAAGAAAATCTATATAATAAATACTACACATTGTTTTCAAAGCTACCCAGCTTTTCTTTGCTTCCTTCTACTCATTCTTTTGTTCTCTGTATACTTTTCACTTAACTTTTTCTCTCTCCTCTCCCTCCCCTGCCCAAGTGAGGGCTACAAATAAATGTGTACATATATATACACATATATATCTATATCTATATCTATAACACATACATATATACCCATACATGTATAGAGATTGTCAATTGAAATTTCCCCCCAATTTTCCACATTCTTTCTATTCTAAGAAAATTTTAATTTAAAATGACCAAAATTGTCCATTTTATACTTCAACAATGGTCTCCTCTTATAAAATAGTTTAAGGTCTGAAACTGCTGAATATCCCTCCTTTGCATCTTTTTCCCTCTAATTTCTTTGAAATTCCTAACCTTCTGTTCTTCCAAATGAACTTTGTTGTTTTTTTTTTCTAATTCAGCATATTTTTTTACTTATTTAATTGGGATGGCACTGAAAAAATAGATTAGTTAGGTAAAATTGGCATTTTTATTACATTGGCTTTACCTACCTATGCACAATAAATACTACTCCAATTATTTAAATGACAGTATAAAAAGTGCTTTATGTTTATGTTCATGTAGTTCTTGCATCTGTTTTGGCAGGTACACTCTCAGGTATTTTATACTATCTAGCTATTTTAAATTGTTCGAAACAATGCTGAAAATATTGGTAGTACCTACAGTAGTTTCCCTATTTTTCTTTCAATTAAATCTATTTTAGCTTTAATTTTGAGACCATGCTTACCACCATGCTTTTCACATAATAAATTCTACTCCAGCCCTTTATTTTTCTGTGTGTATCTCTCATTTTTGTTTCCTGAAAGCAACATATTGTTGAATTCAGATTCAGATCCATTTCCATTTTGGATAAATTCATCCTATTCACATTCTAAGCTATACTTACTTGTTGTGTATTTACCTCCTTCCTATTTTTCCTCATTATCCCTCTCATCCTATTTATGCTTTCCCTCCTCATTCCTCTAATTTACTTCTACCCATTACCTTGCTCTCATATGCCTTAACCTACCCACCTTAGTAAGATCCCTCCTTTAGCCTCTCTCCCTTACCTTATCCCCTCACCCTCTAATTATTATTTAGAAGACTTTTATGCTCTCCTAATCAGCCATGCAACTTCCACACTGTCTATGAAGTGAAAGCTCCTGAGGCTGAGGCTTCTTCCCAACCCAGCTGTCCCCAGGGCTTGTTGACTCTGCAGAGTGGGCCTGGAAGTATTTGCCCTTCACTTAGGCTGAACCTCTAGTCCTGGAGGTTGAGTCTTTCCTGGAATCTTCTGAAGTTGTCTTAGAGGGATGGCTGCTTTCCCCAACTCCTGTTTATTTCTGCTGCTCTGCATTCACTCTGAGATGATATTCTGTCTTTTTTGTGGAAGAAATTTGGAAACCCTAAAGTTTTCTACCTATCCCACTATAGTCCCAGAATCTTCTCCTAGTGGGAAGAGCATTAAGGCAGGCATACCTACCAGAAGGCTATGGCATAAGGCTTGAGGGATCAGGCCAAAGTGGTGCAATCTCAGAGGATAGAAGGGAGCATATTCTAGAGATGCTGCAAAGGTAAAATTGGCAGGCCTTGGCAACAGTTTGGATGGTGGTGTGGGGACAGTGAGAAGTAGTGAGGAAGCCAGGATGAATCCTACATTGGTAGCCTGAAAGACTGGGAGGTGTTCTCTCTACAGTACTGGGGAAGGTAGGAAATGATCAGGTTTACGGAGAAGATAATGAGGTCTGTTTGGGATATATTTAGATTAAATGTCTACTTAGTTCAAGATGTCTGAAAGACAATTGGAGATGTGATGTTTCAGGTCAGCAGAGATATTGGGGCAAGAAAGGTACCATCAGCATGTAGATGGTAATTAAATCCATGGAAGCTGAGGAGATCATCCAGTGAAATACTACAGAAGGAGAAGAGAAAAGGGCCCAGGACAGAACCCTGAGGAACACCTACAGTTAGAGGGCATGATCTAAAGGAGGATCCAGCAAAGGAGACAGAGAAGGAGTGGTCAGATAGGTAGAAGGAAACCAAGAGAGAGTCGTGTCCCAAAAACCTAGAGAGAAGTGACTTCCAAGAGGATAGAGTGATCAACAATGTCACAGGCTGCAGAAAGATCAAGGAGAATGAAGATTGCGGAAAAAGTCACTAGATTTGGCAGCTAAATGGTCATTAATAACTTTAGAGAGAGCAATTTCAGTGGAATGATAGAATCAGAAGCCAAATTGTAAGGCATAAGAAGACAGCAAGGGACAGAAAGTGGAAGCACCTATTGTGGCTGGCCTTTTTGAGAAGTTTAGCTACAAGGGGCAGAAGAGAAATGGAACAATAGCTAGCAGGGATGGAAGGAGCAAGTGAGGGTGCTTCCAGAATACGGGAGACATGGGTATGTTTGTATGCAGTAGGAAATGAGGCATTCAAGAGGAGAGATTAAAATAAGTAAGACTAGAGGTGACAAAGGTCATGGTGCTGATCAGAATTCCTAAGTCTTTTGATAATTGATTTTCATTACAATTCCTGTCTAAGGAAAGGCCTGCAAGCCAGCCAGATACATCAGGAAAACAAACCTTTAATGAAACTTTAAGCAGAAAAATTTTTGCTCTTTTCACCCTTTTTCCACGAAGCTATTCAGAACATAGGATAAAAGGATAACTGAATGTACCAGGACACAGAAAGCATTTGATTTTGACAGCATATACTCTATATTACAGAAAACCTTACATCAAATAATCCGGCAATATCAGTTTGGCCTTTGAAAGTGCAGAAAGCATTAGAATTGAGATGCCTAACCTTAATTTTCAAAAATATTTGGATAAATGGTTTCTTATATGATACTATATATTATATTTTATAGATTAAAAAAAACCATTATTCTGAGAAAGGATCCATAGGTCTCTCTACACTATCCATGACACAAAAACATTAAAAGCCTTACATATTACTATTAAGATAGAAAGTATTTAGTTTTATATTCTCAAAATATAAAGGTATCAAGAGAAATATTTATTTTTCTGAATTTTCTTAAGTTCTTTTCTATATAGAATAGCTGAAATACCTAGGAGAATATGTGTGAGATGTTCTCAGGGAGCAGAATACAAAATGAATGTCCTTTTCTCAGTATTTAAGTAAACAAATATTGAGTTGTACCAGATAAATCATTCCCACTGCTAAAGTCAGGTTAATGAGCATTTATTAAATGCCTACTATGTGTCAGGCAACTGCTAAGCTTGTAGGTGAGGGAACTTCAATGTACTTAATATAATTTCAAAATTCTGTGAGAATGTAAATGTCAAATTTTCATCAATAGGGCTTATACTAAATGGAAGAATCTGGAAAAGAATGAAAATAATTTCCCAGAAGTTTTCACTAACTAGATAATGTCCTTCTATTTATCCAAGACTACAGACAGATTAGATTTTTAATCATCACTGAACTGATTAAAAATGACAACAACATGACTACTTAAAGACAATCTGTCCAATATTAACAGATGAAGGGATGAATGCATGTGGTGCTGCTGAAGTTGAATTCTGAGTCTAGGTAAGGACCTTCAGGATTTTTAATTAAATATTTTTCTGACCCCAAAATTTGGGCAAGCATTATGAATGATCTTGAGAAATGTTTCATATTACCCACATAATGTGTATTTAAGACTTTATTTACTCAAAGCTTCTTAAAGCTACATCTGTGCTATTTTTACTTTGTAATTAAAATAAATTTGAGAAATGGACATAGAGCAATTTTGAAATGAGCAGCATTGTTTCTGCTCTTCGGTAGATAATTTGTGTTGTCCCAACTAGCCAAGGCAGGATGTGTGAATGGGGTCCTGATTCCTCTGCTCCTTTTGTCCTATTCCTTACACAACCTACCACACAACTGTTCCAAAGACACTTTCTCACATCCTATACCTACCTTATTTTTGAGCAGGTCCCAAGCAGAAAAGGTACTGATGGTAGTAGTGGTGAGGGTAACTGTGAGAAGTTGAATGAGAATATGAAGATATCAGGGAATTAACTTTGGCAATAGTTGCTGTAAGTATAAGGAGAATTCAAATTTCAAAGTAAAAAGACAGATAGCAAATGAGAATAGTATCCCTGAATCAAAGTGCCAAGTAATACAGTCAATAATAGAGATGTGATTGTTACCCAGGCAAGGACCTTCGCTCCAAATTCAGTGATTTTCTCAAGATACTGGAATCACCTGATGCTTCCAAACAGAACCTCTCCCTTTTCTGATTTCCTTGGAACTTCATCCAGAATTCTCTTCAATTGTGGAAATATTAGCTTCCTTATATCATAGTCTTGCTTCTTTCTTTGTGATCCCAACCTGTGATTTCATTGGTTTAGGAACTCCCAAAGACAGTATCCCCTCTACCACTGCAGATCAGCAGCTGTTTCACAACACCATTATAGAGAATTGCTTGGGGCACTGAGATGTTAAGTTACACACAAAGTAGAAAAGAGTGGGACTAAAACTTAGATTTTATTGACTTGAATATTAATTCTCTATCCCGAGTTCAAGGCTATCTCTCTGTATCGTACACTTGAACTGTCTAGTCTCTTAGCAGGTCATAAGCAATTTATGTGTGGTAAGCTTACCAATGTCTTGGGTAGGGTAGGTGTGCAGTATTTTTTTAATTAATTGAATTAAAGAAAATAACTCAGAACAATGAATATATCATTGGCTTTGGAGACAGAGAAACTGAGATCAAAACTTGTCTTCTATACTTATGACCTTCATGACCTTGGGCATTTTTTAAACTTCTTTAGGATTCATTTTCCTCACTTATAAAATAAGAAGGTTATATCTGCTGATCCTTGAGATCCCTTGCATCTCTACATTTGTGATTTAATATTATTTAATAAATCAATTTTGTCATTGTGTACATTACTGATAGATTGGACTACTCCTAAGATCTATGATTTGATTGGTGTGAACATTTTCTCTACCAAAGTACAGGACAACCTTTCAACAACATAGATATATCTATGATTTTTCATGGCCAAATAGGTTTATCCCCAATTGGCCAGCCACTCCTATATTGCTCACATCAGTCAATCAATCAATAAACATTTATTAAGTATCTCCTGTGTGCCAGACACCCTGCTAGGCACTGGGGATACAAAAAGAGGTAAAAGACAGTCTCTACCTTCAAGGAGCTTACAATTTAATGGGGGAAACAACAAGCAAAAATATATACAAAGCAAGTTATATATAGGATAAATAGGAAATAATTAATGGAAAGAAGCTACAAGTATTAAGAGATGTTGGAGTAGGTTTCCTGCAAATGATGGGATCTTAATTGCTGAATGAATCTGGAGAAACTCAAGAGACTGTGTTTATTGAATCCTCTTAATTTGTGCTAGCCAAGCACATCTGAGACCTTACTAGAGCAAAGCAATACTACTCTTCCCTAATTGATTTCCTAATGCATTCCACACAGGAGCTGTTCCAAACCTTTTCTTTCTTCCTCAAGCCTCCCATGCTACTTCCTCCTTCAGCCCTCTCTGCTAGGATAATTACTTTTTTCTTCACCATAGAATTGAGTCAATTTACCAAGAGCTCCCTGCTCTCCCTCCCCATCTCGTATCCTTCTGACATCATTCTCCATTATTTATCTGTTACACCAGTCTCTGATTATATTACCCTCTGCTTACTAAGGCCAGACCTTCTACCTATATGGCTCTTTCTTTCCTTTACTAAATTGTCATCACCATTATCCCCATTCTCTCTCAAATGTCCAGTCACCCCTCCTTCACATACTGACTCCTTTCTGCTGCCTCCATGTACACCCTTAGTCTTTCGTATTCTTAAAAAGTCCTCACTATATCTATCATTCCTACTTATGATCACCCTGTAAATTTCATCACTTCTCAGTTAAAATCCCCGAAAAAGCTATCTATAATCAGTGCCTTTACTTCCCTCTTCTCACTGTCTTCTAAATACTTTGGCTTCTAGACTCACATTCAATTGTTACCTAATTTACTAAAGAGCTTTTAATTACCAAATCCGATGGTCTCTTCTCAATACTCATTTCTTTACTTCTCTGAACCATTTGATACTATTGATCATCTCCTCCTGGATAATTTCTTCTCTCTCTCTCTAGATTTATTCCTGCCTATCTGTCTACTACTTAGTCTCTTCTGGTGGATCTTAATCTGTCTTATGCTTGATAATTGCCGGTGGCCCCCAGAGTTCTCTCCTCGGCCATCTTATTTTTTCTTTACTTTCTCACTTTTAGGGTTCTTCAGCTCTCATGTTTTCATTTATCATTTCTATGTAGATCATTCCCACATCTATCTATTAAACCCTACTTTTCTCCTGAGCTCATTTCTGTTCTCAAGTTGCATGTCCTGAAAGACCTATCAAATTCAACATATCCAAAATTGAATCCTATATCACAAAATTTCCCCTCTTCTGATCTTCCTTTTTATTGTTGAAGGGAATATCATCTTTCCATGCACCCAGTTTTGAAATGGGGTACTAGGTGGCTCAACAGATAGAGTGCTGAGCCTGGAATCAGGATGTTAGGACTCCTAGTTGCAAGCTCAAATCCAACCTCAGACATTTACTAGCTGTGTGACCCTGGACAAATCACTTAACCCTGTTTGCCTCAGTTCCATATCTGTAAAATGAGCTGGAGAAGGCAAACCACTCCAGTATCTTTGCCAAAAAGAAAACAACAAATGGGGTCATGAAAGGTCATACATGACTGAAAAACAACTCAGTAAGAATCATCATTGACTCCTTTTCCTCACTCATCACACATATCCAACCAGTTTTCCAATCTGTAATTTATTTTTTTACAATTCTCACCAACACCCCTTTCTCTCTATCCACATATCCACAGCCCTCAATCATTCCTTTATCACCTTTCTCCTTGGATTATCGCAATAGCCTTCTCATTGGTTCCTCTGATTAAAGTTTCTCCTCACTCCAATTCATCCTCCATTCAACTGCATAAGTAATTTTCCTAAAGTATCAGTCATACCATGTCGCCTTTAATTCATCAGACAGTAGTGGCTCTCTATTGCTTTCAGGACTATATTTAAAGTAGTTTTTCTTTTCAATTTAATGTTTTATGCCACCTAGCCATTTCATACTTTTCCAATATTCTTACGTTCTACTTCCTTCCTTTCTCTCTTTGATCTAGCCATGCTGGCCTAATCGCTCTTTAGAATGCTAGCTCCTTGACATCATGGACCCTTGATTTTCTTGGTATCTCTTGTGCTTAGCCTAGTGTTTGGCTGATATTAGATGCTTAATAGAATGGTTGTAAATTGATTGTTCATAAAGATGTTTTTAACTGATCCTTAAACAAGGGAAACATTGTCAGTTGCTAGGCCTATTCTCAAAATTCTTCTAGCTTAGAAAGACGTCAATTTCACATCCATGCACAATTTTTTAATGAGTTTTGCTTTATCTTAGACATCTTCTGATATTTATTCTATCTTCTGACACTAAATAGATGTGGATGCTTCTAGAAATACGGCTTCTCTAGTACTCCTCCAGTACAGAATGAATCGTCTCTCATTGTTCTTGACACACAGGTTCAGATAAAAAGGTCAGTGTACGCTTTGTTCAACACTGTCACTTCTAGGCCCTCCCTCTGCCTTTATTACTCAATAACCTCTCCTCCTTTGAAATTCACTATAATGAAATATATGAACTCCTCAAGAATCCATTGAAGATAACTACAAACCCTCCTTTTTAAATAGTTCTGTACCACCATAACAAAATTCTTCTCCTTTCTCGTTTTAGTCTTTATGATAGCGAATGTCATCATATGTGTTGAGGTTCCCTCAGATACCCTGACCTTTCAATTCTTCAAACTTCTCATCCCCAATACTTATATTTTCAATATAACTCAGCCAAACATAATCATTCTTAGACACTTAACTCCTTTCAAAGAACAGTTGAAACAGTATCTCCTACAAAAGACCTTTTCCATCTCCCAATATTTTGTGTTACTTTGTATTTATTTTGTGTTTGTTTATATGTGTAAAATGTTGTTTTCCCAGGTGTAATGTAAGCTCTTTGAGGGAAGTATTTATTTCATGTTTATTTTTATCCCAGTGACTAGAGCATGCCCCAGAACATAGTAGGTGTTTAATAATGCTTGTGGGTTGTTTTATAAATACACACAAATAGAAGCATGTAAAACATTTAGATCTGAATGTATGAATATATTTATATGCATACATACTTGGAAGTATATAGAGGAACATATAAACATTGTTCCATTACATTGTTTCTATTCCATCTAGCTTTTAAGAGAAAATGACTAGTATTTTGTACTTCATTTTTATTTCCTCCAGTGCCTACCAAACATAAATACTATATTATTGAATAGCATCATGCTGAAATACAATAGTTCTTCTAAGCATTTGCTGGTAATTACATTGGTAAGTCATTTTGCAACCAGATTTCACATGCTAAGGTTAATTGGAACTGGGTGTTTGACCACGGAAATATTTAAGTGGATTACCTCATTCTTCATGGGATAGTAAGTATTAATTAATGTTGTTGTCATTGCTCTTGGGGTTGCAGCTGCTGCTGTTTTCTTGTTGTTGTTCAGTTGTTAATGTGTACTAATGCATTGTTGGTGGAGTTGTGAACTGATCCAACCATTTTGGAGAGCAATTTGGAACAGTCAAAGGGCTATAAAAATGTGCATACCCTTTGACCCGTAATACTACTTCTAGGGCTGTATCCCAAAGAGATAACGGAAATGAGAAAAGGACCCACATGTACAAAATATTTATAACAGCTCTTTTGTGGTATCAAAGAATTTGAATTTGAGGGATGCCCATCGATTGGAAATGATGAGCAGGTGAACTTCAGAAAAACCTGGAAAGACTTGTATGAACTGTTGCTGAGTGGGAATAGAACCAGGAGAATATTGTACACAGTTACAGCCACATCGTCTGAATAGACTTAGCTCTTCTCAGCAATGCAAGGTTCTGAGACAACTCCAAAAGGCTCATGATGGAAAATGCTATCAAAATCCAGAGAAAGAATCACAGAGTCTGAATGCAGACTGAAGCATATTATTTGCTCTCTCTCTCTTTTTGTTTTGTTTTATTTCTTGTGGTTCATTCCATTGGTTATATTTCTTCTTTACAACATGAATAACATGAAATATGTTTAATATGAACGTATATTTAGAGCCGATATCAGATTGCATGCCATCTTGAGAAGAGGGAAGGAGGAAGGGAAAAATTTAAAACTCAAAAGCAGGTGGAACTGAATGTTGTAAACTAAAAATAATAAATACTTTTAAAAATATAGTCAATAATATAGTATCTTTTTTTTAAGCTGCTAAGCCTTAAAACTACTCCACAACTTTTGGGATACTCTATACTGTATTTAAAAACTATGGAAAGATAAATTTTGAAGGGACCTCAGATATCATCTAGTTAAACTCCTCATTTTTCATGTGAAAAGACTGAAGCTTATGAAGATAAACTTATTTGCATGAGACTTTTAAGAAAATAAATAAAAATTTACATGAAGCGATTATAACCACAAGGTACTATTTTAAAAATGGAATGGTTGAATCAGTTAACAACTCCACTCACAGTTCTTTAATGTCTCGTTTTCCCCACATCCACTTCAACATTTGTCATTTACCTTTTCTGTCCTATTAGCCAATCTAGTAGGTATGAGGTAGTACTTCAGAATTCTTTTAATTTGTGTTTCTATCAATATTGAGTTAGAGGACTTTTTCATATGGCTATAGACAGCCATAACAGAAAACAGATATCTTTTAATCATTTATTTTATTTTTTAATAAATTTGGCTCAGTTCTCTATATATTTGAGAATGAGGCCTTTATCAGAGAAACTTGCTTCAAATTTTTTTCACAGTTGCTGTTGCTACCTGTATTTCCCTCATTTTATTCTCCCACCCTGCCCTAGTCTATTCTATTGTCTCTCTCCTTTAACTCTGTCCCTCTTCAAAAGTGTTTTGCTTTTTACTACCCAATACCCCAATTTGACCTCTTTTCTATCACTGTCCCCCCACCTTCTCTTATCCCCTTCCCCTCCTAGTTTTTGGTAGGGTATTGAGAGCTCTGAAGCCTCGCAACTATACTCGGGTTCCCCCCAAGCCCCAGGCCTTTGCCTAAGCAAGCACCTGATCTCGCGGACAATGAATGGGGCGGGAGCCGAAATATGGTGAAGGACTCTGTTTATTAGTTCAGCAAGCAGCACCTTATATCTTTAGTGACACAGGTACATTCTTTGGTTACGTGGGTGAAGGACAGGTAAAAATCAAGACACCTGATACTAGGACCACCCGACTCCGCCTACTCTCCTCCCCTTCTCTTCTTGCGCTAACCCGAAGCTCCCTGCAGTCAGGCAGTCCAGGCAAAGAACCGGAAGTTCCACGTGCTCTGGCAAGCCCAGACGGAGAGCCGAAGTTCCATGCGGTCAAGCAGGTCCGGCAAAGACCTGGAATTGCTAGGGAGGCAACAAAGAGACCCCTCCTCCTGGCTCCACCCATATCCAAAGCCCTGAGTTATCTCAGCAGGCCCCTGGGCCTGGAGGTCCGAGGAGGACAGGGCTCAGCTCTAACGCGGCCCGCAACAACTCCCCCTTTTCTGTTTGCAAAAGTCAACGGTAGTGACTCAATGGCTGTATACAGGGCCCCAAAAACATACTCGTCACTAAAGGTACAAATAGCAAAAAAG
Organism: Trichosurus vulpecula; assembly: GCF_011100635.1. NCBI lineage: Eukaryota > Metazoa > Chordata > Mammalia > Diprotodontia > Phalangeridae > Trichosurus > Trichosurus vulpecula. The sequence continues at coordinate 183,709,013 of NC_050577.1, read as the reverse complement.
GCAAAGCCCCCACAATGGCCACAGTCTCTAAGACATGACTAAGCCAATTGAGGGTTAAAAAGATCTTAATATAACTCAGAAAATCGTCTATAACACTGTCAGGTTGTAAGTTCTCAAGTACTGCCCCTCCTTCCTCAGTGGCCAATTGTAACACCTGGGTAATTTCTGCTGTAATGTTCTGACTATGAAATAAGGCTTAAATATAACATTCATTATCCTAAGGACACAAGTAGACAAAAACTTATTATGACCAAACAAAAAACCTAAGGTACTGTATGGAAAATAGTCAAGAATACATTAGGAAATGGGTAAATGTTTTGAAAATACTAATAATTTTTGAAACTATCAATAATCTAATTTTCTGCTACTTCAATATTCCACTCATCAGTATTCCACTCAATGACTTGTACTCCCCTTTTTTGTCTTGCTGACACCTCACCACTATAGGTACATCTGAATTTTTCCTTTAACTATCCCCTAGTAAATAACATTGGAAAGATTGAACGAGCATTGAAAATCAAAGGGGGCAGTCCCCTTTGTAAATACAGATACATAGACCCAAAAGGAAAAGCAATGATGTAATTGTCCCTTTAAGATTCAAAGTCTTTTCCTGTATAGCTGTCCAGCAGGGAGCATCAAGTCTTCTGGTCCTTGGCATCTGCTCCAACATCTCCAGCACAGAGGCTTCTTCTTCTCTTCTTGCAGGAACCAGCTTTCTGTCCATTCTCCTACAAGAGTAATCTTAGCAGAATTTTAAGTTACCATTTCTAATCCTTATAACCCTGATCATTTTACAAATTCAAAATTGGAACCTTGACCAATTGTTCTGTTTAAGAAATTCACATCAGAACCCAAATTCTTATATTTTACATTACTCATCATTAATTTTCCCCACCAGAGGGATGAACTCCAGTACATACATAAATACATTAAATAACCAATTTTCAACACAGTACATATATATGTCATAAACTTTTGTCATGCCATGTTTCTTTGATGGCATTTCAGGATAATACACAAGCCATTCTTCTTTTAACATTACTAATTGTAACAAAGCTTTAGACGCTTGATATTAACCAAATAGCAAATAATATTCTCACAAGCCCTTGACCTAATTGTCTCCATACCATTACTGAGAGAAAACCTAACTTATGCCATACAAAACACTGATCCCAGTCCTATAGTAATCTAAGATGTTCCATAATTAATATTAATAGATATTCACTATGCTTACAAAACCTTCTGATAATAGAAATTTGCCACCAAGAGAGTAGGGACACAGAGTAGGGGGATGATATTTTTCCCAGCTTCCTGCCAACTCCAGGCAGAGGCCATGTTAAACTGCAAGCTGCATTGAGTCAGGCTTAGACTGCCAGGTTTCAATTAAGGCATCAGGTCAAAACGGTCCCACCTCAGCACATGCTGAACAGTTGCCCTTCAACCCTGCCAAGAAATCATACCTGCAGCTCATGCTTGCTCTCACAGGGCTGCTGGCATCTTGGGTCAGCCTTCCTTGATACTCACACCTGGAGTTAGACTCAGAAAAACAGTCAGTTAACAGTCCCATAAAGTCTTGAATGGCGATTGAATGAATATAATCTCACATTGCTTCAGGAACATCCTTAAAACTAGCTCTAAATAGCTTGTATGCATTTCCTCCCTTGTTCATAAAATCTTCCCCTTAAGATCATAAATTACTGCTCTAACACATTTGCATCAGTTTCTCTTCAATCTTCCTATTCTTCTCTAATTATGCCTGATCTGAAAGAATTGAGCCATATAACTTTATCTTTATGTTTTAGATGATGGAATGAATTCAAATCCACATTTAACTTTTCCCATTAATACAGAAATATTCTACAACTTCTCTTTTGTCACTACCTGCTTATTTCTGATTACAGAGATCTGCCATAAAAAAGCATCATATCATCTCACCCAGAACTTGGATAACTCACAGAAAACTGCAACCAATTAGCTTACAGGTGGAAATTCAGCAGGCCTTCTGAAAATCATACAAAAAGAGTTTACAGAGCGTTTTAAAAACAATTTAAAATTTATCGTGATATAAACAGGGATGGTCACTAAACTTTCATGAAGAAAAATTATTTGGAGAGCTTTAAAATGAGATGTCTCCTACTTAAAGCAAAATAACCTTTAAACATTTGGATTCATTCACAAATTAGACCATAAACCTCCAGATTAACATAAATACAGCTTTAGATATGATAAGGCTTGAAAATCACACTCCTATATTTTCAAAGTATTGAACAACTGAATTCTTGTTATTACAGAATTTCTAAAACACCTATAGGAATTGTTGATCCTGTGACTTCTGGTATTTCTATATTAATACATAAATACATGCATAACATATATTAATACATTAATATCTTAAATACACTTTATTAGGAATATTTGCCTGGCCATGAATGAATTTATAGAGAAAAAAAAAATTTATTTGCACCCCTTTCTCCAAGCTTCATCTTAGCATTCCAATCCCTGACTCTAATTCTTCTGCTTTTACAAAAAGGGTTTGAATTAACAAAAACCTAAGGAATTTGAAAGAGGTGAGCCACTTCCTTTCAAGCAAAAGGAGCAAGCTAAAACAATTTCAGTTGCTGAGCAGAACTGACAAAGGTGAGTTAAAGAGGAACTCAGGATTATCCATGATAAAATCTCAGCACAGGTAATTACCTTGGGCCGGGAAGTCCATTAGAACAAAAGAGCCTGCTTATGTTAATTTCCCAGGCGGGGAGCTTCCTTGACCAAAGTAAATTTAACATTTTTAACAGTCATACCTTACATAGACAGAGCTTAATGAATCAAAACTTTCTTATAGTAAATACCCAGAGTACAATAAAACCTTTCATCATTAACTACAGGTTACAAGCTTTTGTTTCAGCTCCTAAGGTGGAGTGGGGGGGAGGGGGTGGCCCCGAGCACATGGACCCTGAGCCATGTGGACCCTCTACCCCCCAATCAAACTCCTCCATACCAGTCTCTCTCTCCTTCCCAAACTTTTACCTTAACTTTTTTCTTTTCTTTTTACCCTCTGTATCTCCAATTACAATCTTTCTTTCCCAAACTACCTTGAACATTTCAAGCAAATAAATTACACACTCACCAGCTTTTCCTTTCCAGCTGGCTTACTTTTCACCTTAAAACTTAAAGATTAAAATGAGCAACAGCTTAAAACTTTTTGGAAGAGAGAACTTTGAACTTGCCAGTCAAAGGTGAGTAGGATTCTGGAAAAAAGAGAGTCCAGTGGTAATGATGAGGGCACAGTCTCTGGGAACCCCCTTGAATTGGGAATACAGTCTCTGGGAGCCCCCTTGAACTGTCCTTGAATCTTCCAACTGGATCTGGCCTTCCCCTAGGCCAAGCCTCGAATTGTCATTAGGCCCAAATCCTACCGAAACCTTCCCACCCTTGATACTATCCATATCCATGCCTTCAGCTACTTCCCCCCCTTAATCCCATTACCTCACCTTGCCCTCCTTGGATTTCCCCTCAAGACCCTCCCTAAACCCCTCCTCTGGTCACCCCAGACCACCCCTCAATCCCTCCTACAATCTTTGTGTATATAATCTCCATCTTGCCTCCATGAAAGTGCTCAGATTCAATCTAATCAGTAGGTTGAATCTGGCCCGCTTGTGGAAACAGGCGTCACAAGGTGGGGAGATTTCTTAAGACAGCCCATTATGGTGAATCCCTATAAACTTTGTCTTTTCCCTTGGCTGAGAAGGCTTGAGTCGAATTCTTTCGGCAGGACCCGGTGCGTCAATATTTCGGGGTGTCGACCACCCCTTAACCTTAAACCTCTTCAGTACCTTGTCCCCTCTCCTTGTACTGGAAGACTCAGAGTGTCTCTTTATTAGAGATTCACGCATTTTCGTATGTGCCTTAGTGCCAAATGGTATAAGAAATTCTGACTTTATCTTAAGCCAAATTAGAACACATTTTCACTTAAATTAAGGGAAAAGTTCCCGCTTTCTTTCTTTCTCTCTTCAGATCCTTCAAACTGGCCACATTTGAAGGAATGAAGTGAAAAGAAGAGCATTATTTCCAGCAATTTTCTAAAACTACATTTTTCTCTCTCTTCTCTCTCCCCCGCCCCTCCCCCCTCTGAAGAGCCTGGAGCCAGGGAGGGAGAGAAAGAGATGTTGGATTACAGGGTGTCAGATTACACACTCACACAGAAGACACAGAGACAGGGAGACACAGAGGGATTTTTTGAATCCTACACACAAAGTGCTTGGCCCTCTGATGTAACAGAGGCCAGGTGCCATGCTTACTGGGTCGTGGAGACCCTGCTTTTAAGATAATCTGGGCAGATCGCCCTTGGTCTCTTCCAGTTCTTCAGGAGATATTTTCCCTTACTAGCTTCTTCCGAACTTTCCTGTAATGTATTTTAAGTTCCCAAATGCACGGATTGAAATTATAATGAGGAGTTGAGGGAGGGCCGAAGGAGACTTCATTCTTTCCTCCGGATCACAGTCAAGTTGCCTTTTCTGGGATCGTCCTTTAAGTCTGCCAAGTTTGCAAGTTCCTCTCTCTTGCTCTGTTCCAGCAGCCCCAAAGTCTATAGAACTTTTGTTTTGAAGGAACTTCAGTGTCTGCAGCTGCTGCTTGATGTGATGCCCCTAACTTTTCTAAATAAATCATGCATCCTTGCTTCTTGCTAAGCTTGTGAGCATTCTATGGAATGTCTCTAAGTCCTTAGAGTCTGTAAAGGATGCACACTGCCCCATGATAGAAGATAGACCTCCTACCTCATCAGCTTTGCTGAGTTGTCCGCAGAGACGAGAAATAAAGCGTTTCTCTCTGGGTGTTTGAACTGGCCCAAGGCTGTGCGCTCGCGTAGTCTTCCCTCCTGTTGTCTCCTTTCCTGCTCCCAGAAGGAGGCACCTTGGGTGTCGCAGGTGCACACGGTTGTGGCCGGACCATGTAGTTGCCCCACGATTTGGGCACCACTTGCCCCGGCCCACGTTGAGCGCCACTTGTTGCGGGTTCCCGAAGCCTCACAACTATACTTCGGGTTCCCCCCAAGCCCCAGGCCTTTGCCTAAGCAAAGCACCTGATCTCGCGGACAATGAATGGGGCGGGCCGAAATATGGTGAAGGACTCTGTTTATTAGTTCAGCAAGCACCTTTATATCTTTAGTGACACAGGTACATTCTTTGGTTACGTGGGTGAAGGACAGGTAAAAATCAAGACACCTGAATACTAGGACCACCCCGACTCCGCCTACTCTCCTCCCCTTCTCTTCTTGCGCTAACCCGAAGCTCCCTGCAGTCAGGCAGTCCAGGCAAAGAACCGGAAGTTCCACGTGCTCTGGCAAGCCCAGACGGAGAGCCGAAGTTCCATGCGGTCAAGCAGGTCCGGGCAAAGACCTGGAATTGCTAGGGAGGCAACAAAGAGACCCCTCCTCCTGGCTCCACCCATATCTCAAAGCCCTGAGTTTATCTCAGCAGGCCCCTGGGCCTGGAGGTCCGAGGAGGACAGGGCTCAGCTCTAACTCGGCCTGCAACAGTAGGGTAAGATAGATTTCTATACTCAACTTAGTATGTGTGTTATTCCCTCTTTGAGCTAATTCTGATGAAAGTAAGGTTCACTCTCGCTCCCCCTCACCTCTCCATTCTCCCCGTCCCCTATAAAAACGTTTTCTTGCCTCTTTTGTGAGATAATTTCCCCATGCTATCTCTTCCTTTCTTTCCCAATATATTCCCCTTTCACCACTTAATGTTATTTTAAACTAATATCTCTTCATATTCAACTCACATCTATACCCTCTGTCTATATATACTCCTTCTAACTACCCTAATAATAAAAAGGACTGATGAGTTACAAATACCATCTTCCCATGTAGGAATGCAAACAGTTTAACCTTATTAAGTCCCTTATGATTTCCCTTCTCTGTTTACCTTTTTATACTTCTCTTGAGTCTTGTATTTGAAAGTCAAATTTTCTATTCAGCTCTGATCTTTTGATCAAGAATGACTGAAGTCCTCTGATTGAATGTCTATTTTCCCCCAGAAGAACTAAATACATTTTTGCTGGTAAATGATTCTTGGTTGTAATCCTAGCTCCTCTGCCCTCTGCAATATCACAATCCAGCCTTCTGGTCCTTTAATGTGGAAGATGCTAAATCTTGTGCTATCCTGATTGTGGCTGCATGATGCTTGTGTTTCTTTCTGGCTGCTTGCAATATCTTCTCCTTAACTTGGGAACTCTGGAATTTGGCTATAATATTCCTGGCAGTTTTCATTTGGGGATCTCTTTCTGGAAGTGATCAGTAATTCTTCCAATTTCTATTTACCCTCTGTTTCTAGAATATCGGGCAGTTATTCTTGATAATTTTTGAAAGATGATGCATGTCTAGACTCTTTTTTTATTATGGCTTTCAGGTAATCAAGCAATTTTTAAATTATCTCTTCTGGATATATTTTCCAGGTCAGTTGTTTTTCCAATGAGATATTCACATTGTCTTCTATTTTTCATTCTTTTGGTTTTGTTTTATTGTTTTTTGATTTCTGATAAAATCATTAGCTTCCATTTGCACCATTCTAACTTTTAAATAATGTTGGACCTCCTTTTCCATTTGGTTAATTCTGCTCTATAAGGTATTCTTCTCCACATTGACTTTGGACCTCTTTTACTATTTGGCCTAGTCTGTTTTTTTTTCAGGGGAAAAGAGCAAGTTTATTAGGTATTCACCATAATGGGTTGTCTTAAGAAATCCCACCCTTTGTGACGCCTGTTTTCACAAGTGGGCCAGATTCAATCTACTGAGCTAGATTGAATCTGAGCACCTTCATGGAGGCAAGATGGAGGTTATATACACAAAAGTTGTGGAGGGATTGAGGGATGGTCTGGGGTGACTAGAGAGGGGTTTGGGGAGGATCTTGAAGGAGTCTAAGGAGGACCAGATGAGGTCAGAGTCCAGGAACAAAGAGAATGGGATTAAGGGTGGAAGTAGCTAAAGGCATGGATATGGATAGTATTAAGGGTGGGAAGTAGCAGGACAATAAAGGGTGAGGCTAGGTAGAGATTTGGGCCTAATGATAATGTAAGGCTTATGGCCTTAGGGAAAGGCCAGATCTAGTTGGAAGATTCAAGAACAGTTCAAGGGGGCTCCCAGAGGCTATATTCCAGATTCAAGGGGTTCCCAGAGACTGTGCCCCATCATTCCCCCTCAAACAAATAGGACCCAAATTCTTTTGGGGTCAGGGACGAAGGTCTCAGCTTCTGAAACTGCTTCCTGCTGGCAAGGGGTTAGAGCTGTCCCTGTCTTGATGGGTCCAGTTCAGGGGAACATAATCTGAGTAGTCATCTGGAGGCTTGGAGCCTGGAGGAGACAAACCTGGCAAGGAGGTTAAGCAAACAACCAAACAGACAGTATAGGAGTATAGACAAAGGAGATTTCCCTGGAGGTTATTAAAGATGACTATTTTGTACCTAGCTCCCCTAATCACTTGTTCTGTGTACCACACTGCTTCGGGGTTCAGGAGTGTGTAGCATATCCAAATTAGGGCGGGGTATCTAAGAGCAAGGCTTGATATTTGGTGAGCCTGTGGTTAGCTAGCCTTCTGCTTCTAGGATGCTCTGAACTCGATGGGGAATCAGAGCTTCCAGGGGCTGGTCTGCTAGAGGTTTAGAAGCTTCCTCAATTGGAATGGCCGTAGCAGCCAGAGAATCTAATTGTTTGAAAAACAGGCAACTGGCTTGGGGTCAGGCCCTAAGGACTGAGTTAGGATTCCCAAAGCCTGTCCTCTCCTTCATCAGCAGAGTGAGTGAAAGATTTTTCTAGATTGGGTAGAGCTAATGCTGGAGTGGTGGTCAGTTTAGTTTTCAAAGTCCCAAAAGCTTGTGCTGGGTAGGGGCCCCACTCTAGAGGGAGTGAGTCAGGGCCTTGAGTGCCAATTAATGGTTGTAGTCCCTCCCAAGTCTTGGGCTTAATTGGATATTGAAGGCTATGGGGGAACTATGGCTGGGGTGGCAGAAGTAGCTTGTCCAGGAATTCCCTGATCCCAAACAATTGGCTCAACCCTCTCCCACACTTCTGGGGGAACATGGGGAGGTGTGGTAAACAGAGGGAAAAGGGAGTTATGAGGTTTAACTAGAGAAAATTGGCTTCCCCATTTCACCATCAGCTCCCTTCCCAACAAGGGGGCAGGACCAGAGAAGGAGTTTCAAACAACAAATCCTTGATGCCAGTGACCCGATGGGTCGAGGGGCCTGTAGGGCCAGAGCCATTAGTTAAAAAAAGAGAACATAGCTATGATAAAGTGGGTAAACTTACCTTCTGCCTCGATTTTGCCCAGGGCTCTGTGAGAGAGGTGGAGAAAGTGGGAGCACAGCCAAGCCCCAGGCTTTCCCCTCCTTCCAGTCTTGAGAAGACTGGAGGACAGGGTACTGAGAGGAGGCTCTACCATTTTTCCAACCTTGGGGATAATCCTTCCTCCAGTGTCCCTCCTGGTATATGCTGGGCATGGTCCTGGAGGCGGGGATCCTGGAGGCTTCCTCCAGGGGGGCGCCCTAAAGGGGCACTCCTTGAACCAGTGACCTCCTTGTGGCATCAAAAGCAGGTTTCCCACTGCCAAGTCACAGGGTTTCCTCCAAGGGGGCGCCTGGAGGGGCGCTCCTTGGGTCTTTTCCTGGCCATGGCAGCAGCCAAGAATTGAGCGTGTTCTCTGTCTCTACTCTTTCTCTGCGTTTTCTTTCCTCTGCTGCAACCAGGTCTATTTTGAAATTCTGAAGGCTGTCTCCAGTAATTGTGCCTGAGGTGTTTGGGGTCCCATTGCCAATATCTGCAGTTTCCTCCTAATATCTGGGGCAGACTGATTAATGAAATACATGTTAAGTATTGCTGCCCCTTCAATAGAATCAGGATCCAAATTTGTATACTTCTTAATACCTTCTACTAGCTGGGCTTGGAAAACAGGGTTTTCCTTTTCTCCCTGAGTTATCTCCCTAATTTTTTGAAAGTTTATTTGCTTTTGAAATGCAGTTCTTAGGCCTTCTAACAGGCAAATTATCATATGGTCTCTCTTTTCTCTATCCTCACTCCTTTGATAATTCCATCCTGGGTCACTAGTGAGAACAGCAGCTGTACCTGGGGGATATTTCATGGGGTTATTGCTAGCCAAACTATCCCCAAATTTTTGGGCTTGTTCCCAGATTCTCCTCTTGTCCTCAGTGGTACAGATAGAGAAAAGGATATGCAAATTACACCAAGAAAGTTCAAATCATAGGGACAGATCCCTAAAACCCTCAGTAAACTTAGAGGGGTCTTCTGAGTATCTCCCCAGTTTTTGTTTAATTTGGATGAGATCTGAAATGGAGAATGGAACATGCACTCCTTATTCCTGTAGGGAGGCAGGCACTTCCCTCAGGGGAAAAAGCTTGAAGGTGCTGTGAGACCTGGAGCTTGGGAAGGATATAGGAAGTCCTGCTTCTGGTGAGGGAGGGGCTGGGAGCTGCCGCCTGACCTAGATTAGACTGCAAGGCCAGGGCATCTGGCTGGCAAGGGAGATCAGCTGGTACCTGAGGAAGGGTAGGGGCCAGAGGGGAGATACCAAAGAGACCCAAGTGGGTGCCACCTCAGAGAGAGGGGCCAGGGGAGGAGGTACTGCCGTGGGGCAGGGCCCGACGCTGGAATCTGAGTAGGGGTTGCCTCGGAGGTAGGGCCTATGGTGGTAGATACTGCAGGGCCTGAAATAGGGGCAGGCCATGAGGCCAGAACCTGAGTAGGGGTCCCTTCAGGGAAGGGGCCACAGAGGGGCACCTCAACAAGACCCTTGGCTACCTGAGCAGGGGTCGCCAAGGGGGTTGGGGCCATGGGAGGAGATGCAGAGTAGGAGACTTGGACCGTGAAGGAGGCAGGAAAAGAGGAGGGTTGCACTACAGGAAACCATGAGAAAGAGGGGATGGCCACGGAAGGGGAGCACAGGAAACAAGGGCGCTCCGGGGAGGTTGGGGAGCAGGAGGAGGGGCTGGGGCTGAAGCCCTGGGGGCTTCAAAAAATGTCCTGTTGACCCCCATTGCCCCTTTGTGGCAGGGCTCTAGCTGTGAGCATCTTACAATCTTTCCTGAGAATGGAGTTCTGAGAGAGCTCCACGGAGGTCATTATGTTAGGAATTTCTGTCCATTTTCTTTCTCGCTGACAATATAATTTTAACTGTAAAAGAGTATTATATTGTAAAGTCCCCAAAATAGGCCAATCTTCATGGCCTTCTAGGTGATATTGTGGCCAAGCAGTATTGCAAAGGTATACCAGCTTTTTCCTTTTAAGTTCTTTAGAGAACTTAATTTTTTCCAATTTTGTAAAAGACAGCCCAAGGGTGAATTTTTGGGGATCAAGGAGGTTTGACCCATTGTGAGCCTGGGGGGCTGGAAGTCCCTTCCTCTGCAAGGAGGATCTGGGAGTAAGCCTCAAAAAGGAACAAAGCAAGACAGGAAAAAATAGAAAAAAGAAAAAAAAAAAAGAGAGATTTAGAGAATTGAGAAAACTGGGGCGAACTTCTGGATAGGACGTCTGTCCTTGTCCTCTATGCTTCAGAAGGTGTGCCCAGGTCCATGGTTTTGAGCATAAACCACTGGACTGAATACCTGAAAGCGTCAGGCTGAGTCCAAGACAGCAAGCAGCTGTCTGACCTACTGGGGACCTGGGAAGTCAGGCCCAAAAAGCACCTCCAAAATGCTTGGAGAGCGAGAAGGGGTTTGGGATAGGGAGAGGCTTACCTTCCAGTCTTGGCTGGAGAACTTCAGATGAGCAGTATTCCTGGTCTCAGAAAACCAAAAATGAAGAGGTTTAATCAAAATGAATATGATAGGGAACCATAGGTTTCTAGGGGTGTTCAAGACCCCAAAATACCTACACGCTGGGTCCTGCCAAAAAAATTCGACTCAAGCCTTCTCAGCCAAGGGAAAAGAGCAAGTTATTAGGGATTCACCATAATGGGTGTCTTAAGAAATCCACCCTTTGTGACGCCTGTTTCACAAGCGGGCCAGATTCAATCTACTGAGCTACATCGAATCTGAGTCTAGTCTGTTTTTAAGGTGTTATTTTCTTCAGTATTTTTGTGTCTCCATTACCAAGCTGTTGACTTGTTTTCATGAATTTTTTGGATCACTCTCATTTCTCTTCCCAATTTTCCCTCTACCTCCCTTATTTGATTTTAAAATCCTTTTTGAGCTATTCCATGGCCTGAAACCAATTCATATTTTTCTTGGAGGCTTTGTATGTAGGAGCTTTGACTTTATTGTTTCTGAGTGTGTGTTTGATCTTCCTTGTCACCATAGTGACTTTCTATAGTCAGAGTTTTTTTCTTTCTGTTGTTTGCTCATTTTTCTAGTCTTTTACTTGACTTTTCACTCTTTGTTAAAGCAGAGCTCTGTTCCAGGGTGAAGAGCACACTGTCTCAAGCTTCAGGGGTTTTGTACAGCTACTTTCAAAAATACTTCTAGGGACTTGTAAGTTTTTAGTTCTTCCAAGGTGGTATGATCTAAGGAGAGATGTTTACTCATTTTTTGGCCTGTGCTCTGGCCTGTGAGCTACCACAAGCACTCTTTTATGTCCTAGAACTGAGGAGAGTCCCCCTTTCCACTGCTCCTCCAAGCTCTGCTATGCTAGTGGTCCTCTTCACACTGGGACTGCCACCTAGGACTGTGACCCTGATCTAAGTATGGACAAAGCAACAGAGTCCTTCCTCAGTGCTAGCAAAAAGACCCCTGTAATCTCCTTCTGACCAGTTGTTCAACCCCTTACTGTCTGTGGGCTGAGAGCTCTGGAAACAGCTGCTGCTGATGCCACTGCTGTTTCAATCACTTCAAACCTGCTTCTGGTTTGCTGGGGCCAGGTTTTCACTGGCATGGCCTGTGCTGAAATGTGCTCCACTCTTAATCAAGTGCAACTGACCTTTCCTGCTCGCTTTCTAAGTTGTCATTGGCATCTGTGCTCTGCAAGGTCCAGAAACTGCTATTGCTGCTACTGGTTTTAGTCATCTAAGGCCTGCTCCAAGTTTGCTAGGGCCCAGTCTATACTGCTATTGGCTTTGCTGGACTGTGCTAGTCTCCCACCCTGGTGCAGCAAACCTTTCCTGCCCACCCTCCAAGTTGTCTTGGGTTAGAAATTTGCTTTACTCAACTTTTTGTGAGTTCTGCTGCTCTAGAATTTGTTTAGAGTCATTTTTAAAGGTATCTGTAGAGGTTTGGGGGAAAGCTCAGGCAACTCCCTGTCTTTACTCACCAACTTGGCTCTGCCTCTCGAAGTGTTCTTATACCCAAATACCTTACACAAAATTTGTGTATACCTTTATGTGTACATGTTGCTTCCCCTATTAAAATGTAAGATTTGAATAGAGGGAATTTTTTATTTTTGCCCTGTCCTACCAGGGCTTGACACAGTACGAATTAATAAATTTTGTAGGTTAATGGAGTCAGCAGATACACTTATAGATAACCACCAGTTATTTTAGCGGCCTTTGTGACTGCTTCCTCCCCTCATCCTGTGGACCGAAGGGGTCTAATCTAATTGGGCTGCATCAAGTGAAGCAATAGTCTTTTTGTCAAAGTACCAAACCATATCCCTTCTCGTTCTATGATTTTTAATCTTCTGGTTATTTGTGATCTCTGGCTAGGACAAACTGCTTGTTCCTTGATGGCTGCGTGACTGTTTTGTTTTTCTGATCAACTTAATATTTAGACAGGAATTAACAGAATTCCTATGTGTGGGTGCTCATGCACTTGATCCCATTTTCAAACACATCAGTGGGAGATACACACAAAACCATAGAAAAAGGAAGACTTTTCATCCCTTCGCCTGTATTTAAGTGCTCCTTTTAGCCCTTGCCTGCTGGTACTACCTGGGAAAGACTGTATTGTTATTCCTAAAGGGCATTCCTTCTCCATCATCACCCACAAACTCTACTGAAAGATAGAGAAAAAAACACTAGAGCAAAATTTAATTATACGTGTTGGGGATATAAGTAGTGCATATGGATGAGGGCATACATACTAGATAATGAATGCTTTCACTTTAAATCATTTTTTAATATTTTAAATGTTATCCTAGTTACAGGTATGATACTTCATTAAATTTTAAGCCCCTTGAGAACTCAGAAATAACCTACATTGTTTGTACAACTGATGAAAATTCAGCAGGCAATAAGATGTCATCAGTACTACTAGAATGAGGTAAAGATTAGTGCTCCTGTATTAAATATTCTTTAATGCAAAGAAATATCATTATGAAAATGTTTCAAGCATAGATATATTTCTTTTTCCCAAGGTAAAGTCCTTAACAGATGATGAAAACACATCTGGCATCTACTTGGACCAATAAAATTAAGGTCAGACTAAAGAGATAAACATCACAATATATATTGATATGAAACAATGGTGTATCTGCGTAACTAAGTGTATTATGAAAAAAATTACCTTCATAGGCTGCAAAAAATGAATCCGGTTCATATGTATGGATATATGTGCTGATGGGAACATGCTTCACGGGACTGGGGAAGCTCCAGTTACACCTCTGGGAATTACATAGATTTATAATTTTGTTAACAAAGGACATTCTGCTTTTACATAGGAGGTGTATAACTGTGATCTTTGGCCCCATTGCAATCCTTTAACTATATTCCTTTATTCCAGGAACAAATCTCCAAACTCAACTCTTTGGAAACCCTATGTCAGGGCTGTCCAACCTTAGGTTATCTTGGGGCCTCATTAAAGTAAAATAATTATTAGAGAGCCACACCCAGAGTAAAAAATGCAGTATGCTAATAGAAAGTGGGGGAACGTGTGTCATCAATACAACAGGCCAAGGCACGAAGGAGAAAGCAAACACAAAACAACAAAGCGACAATACAACAGTATAAAGGTAGGTGCATACTGACTAGTCTGCATCTACAGACAGAATGTATCCCACAGATCGACTGAAAATTCCGCATGATGTGTTCTGTCTGTAATACTGCTTAAAAACACTAAAGGAAATAATATCAATGACATTATTTATTAGTGATGGAATTTAAAAACCTAATACACATCCACGCAAATTATTATTTTATTTTTTCACTCATGAAAATTAAAACCCACAGGCAGGCCACATAAAATCGCACTTCGGGCCCCATGCAGTCCACAGGGTGTTTTTTTGGACAGCCCTGCCCTGTGTGATTAGCTCATGTCAGTTCAGCTTTGGAAAGCACAGCTTCCCTCTTACCCTGGTCCCTGATCCTGATTCTTAAAAATAGCATGTAAACTTTTTTTTTTCAAAGAGGGTATGGGGTATTTAAAGAACTTTTTACTACCAAGCAAAGTGAAGAGACATAAATTAGAAAGGATAAATTTTCAAAGATGTAATTTTCAATTCTGATCCTTTATACCAAATTAGAAAAAGTTTATCCTTTCTTAATTCTCCTCACCTTCTTCCCTGACCATCTTTTTAATTTTGCCTGGGGTCAGCAAGCCAACTTCTCTTTAGGCTGGATATCAACTATCATAGGTTCTTAGAGATACAGATCAAAACCATAAGCCTACTAGGTATCTCAATGAACAGAAACTCCTTTCTTAAACATTAGCTTTGGGTATTAGAGAACCAAGTATTATTTTTCTCCAATTATATGTAAAATGATTTTTAACAATTTTTTAAATTTTGAGTTCTCCAAAAACTCTCTCTCTCACATTCTCCTCTGCCCAGTGAGAAGGCAAGCAATTTAACATAGGTTATACATGTGTAGTCAGGCGAAGCATATTTATTTCTATGTAGTCATGCTGTGAAAAAAAATACAGACCTCCAAAAAAAGGTTTAAAACTGTATGCTTTGATCTGCATTCAGACTCCATCAGTCTTCTAAGGAGATAGCATTTTTCATCATAAGTTTTTCAGAATTGCCTTGGATCATTCTATTGCTGAAAAGCGAAGTCATTCATAGTTCTTATCATACAAAACTGCTGTTACTACGTACAATGTTCTCCTGGTTCTGCTCATTTACTTTGCATTAATTCATGTAATTCAGGTTTTTCTGAGAGCATCCTGCTCATTTCTTATAGTATATAGCATATTATCATTTCTCATAGCACAATAGTATTCCATCAAAATTATACACCACAACTGTTTAGCCATTCTCCAATTGCTGGGCACCCCCTCAATTTCCAAATCTCTTCCACCACTAAAAAGATCTATTATAAATATTTTTGTACATATAAGTTTTATATACCTTTGGGATAGAGACCTAGTAGTGGTATTGCTGGATCAAAGAGCATGCACAGTTTTGTAGCCCTTTAGGCATAGTTCCAAATTGCTCTCCAGAAGGGTTGGATTAGTTCACAACTCCACCAGCAATGCATTAGTGTCTCAATTTTCCCATATAACCTCCCACATTAGTCATTTTCTTTTCTTTCAAATTAGTCAAGGTATAGGGTGGTACCTCAGAGTTGTTTTAATTTGCATTTCTCTAATCAATAGTGATTTAGAGCATTTTTATATGACTATAGATAGCTTTGATTATTTCTTTTCTCATATATTAATTTTGTTTTTTTAGATACCATCCACTAATTTAGTTGCCCCAGAAGCCTGCTCCGGTTTGCTGGGGTGGGTCTATGCTGGTACAGCTTGCACTATAGCTAGACTAATCTAAGTAAGTACAAAAGGATTGAACCAGTATTTATAGTATTTTATTCCTTGGTCATCATTCTTCCAAAGAATTCATTTCTCAACTTTTCTTGAAATATTATGATATTATATTATGATAAAAAATTCTTTATCTTCCTATTTATAAGTAGGGAAACTATGAAGAACGGTAACAAGAATAAATTTCAGTTCAGTTATATAAAAAGTCTAAAACCAATTTGGAATAAAACATTCAGGTAATCATTTACCAATATCTTACCTGACCAGTTTCTCCCACTCAGAGCTCACTAGGCCATTTGTCATAATAAATAGTTCTTTTGGAAGAACATAAACGAAAGTGAAATCATCATGGTATATTAATTGGGTGCTGACAAGATGTCTAAAATATTTTACTTCATTTCTCAACTAACTTCAACAGTTCCATCATCTTTTTCATGAAACTTAAGGATTTTTCCACTCTGAGAAAATAAATCTGCTTTGAAAAAATATTCCACTCAAGTCTTGCTGGTTAACTAAAGGCTGGCACTAAGTGACAGGTATATCTGACTTTCATCCTTAAAGTTATTGAGGAGTAGTCTCCATAAGTCACTCCAGTGAAATTGCTGGCAATATAACCAAACTTTTATGGCTGGAGTTATTTGGATGCATGTTACCTCTGGGATTCTTTATGAAACAAGCTGTCTTGGAATGGTCTCTAGAGCAATCCTACTCAGACCATGTAGTGAACACTCCTGATCAAGACATAATGCTAAAGATAGACAGTCAGGGTCATTTGGGCAGAACCTCCCTTGTAAGAGTGACAGTGGGAACTTTCCTTGTCTCCAAGGTTCTACAGGGATACCTTTACAATGTACCTTGTAAGGGCTGATCTCTAGATTGGCCCCACTATATCACAGTTTTTAAACAGTTAAGCATAAATATTAGACAAGCAAAAGCTTGTTCAACATTTTTGTCTCCTGATGTCAGTCAGCATGATGAGACTCAACACTATTAGGTAAATAAAATAAATGTAAAAATGTTTATTGATGTTCAAAAAAATTTTTTTTGCTGTATATACAAAAATTCCCAAAACAATTATAACTAAACTTCTGATCAATTGTTTTAGATCCAGGTTAAGACAGTTTGTTTATTAATGATTAAGCTAATCAAGGATTGCAGATCACCTGACTTCTAGCTTCAAGTTCTTTCAATTTAACCCACATTCTTAGGCAACTACTATGTGCCAAACAATAGGGAAGATCAAAAGCTGAAAGGTACTTTTAGGTAAAGGTTAAGACAGTTTGTTCATTAATGATTAAGCTAATCAAGGATGCAGATCACCTGACTTCTAGCTTCAAGTTCTTTCAATTTAACCCACATTCGTAGGCAACTACTATGTGCCAAACAATAGGGAAGATCAAAGCTGAAAGGTACTTTTAGATAAAGGTTAAGACAGTTTGTTCCTTAATGATTAAGCTAATCAAGGATTCAGATCACCTGACTTCTAGCTTCAAGTTCACTCAATTCAACACATATACTTAGGCAACTACTGTGTGGAGTACACTTATGCTAAACAATAGGGAAGAGAAAATGTTGAATAAATTTTTGTGTACACTCGTGGTATAATTGCTATAGAAATCATTAATTTCTGTGATGAGCTTCTGTGAACTTATCAAAGCTGGTTCTTGAATGCAAGAGAATAGTCCTTTTAATGGGCTTTTACTTGATGATCTTCTAGCTTGGTAGAATTAAACAGAGACAACATGGCCATTAAGAGTCTTGTCACCATGATGAGTAACTAGAGCAAGACCAAGCCTGACTGGCTGCCATCAGGTGAGCCAGTCTTCAAATGTGATGGGTAGAGTACCAATTTTACATTTCAGAGCCAATTAGTACCCTTACTAAGAAAATCTTGATTATGCCCTGGTGATGAATACAGTCACTCATGTAGGGCTTTCTTAAAAAGGATCTATTGATGATAATTGCACTTGGAAAATTGCATTTCACCTTCTACTTTGGTATATAGAGCATTTAACTGTGCTTTGAAAATGTGGGTTTTACCCCAGACCTACCATTATGTATAGATTGTCTTCGGCATGTCAATTCTCTTGACTTCGATTTCCCCTTATATCTCTGTAGGGAGGTAAAATAGATGATTTCTTCGATCCCTTGTGGCTCTGAAAATCATATGATTGCTTCCATATTATCTTTAAAAAGAACATATATTTACAATTAATTTATTTCCAGTTACATGATTTCAGTATTATCCTACTAAATACATATACCCGAAAAAAAAAAAGTATTTGTAGTGGGCTGATCCTCTGTCTGGTCACTTATTCATTAAGGTTTGATACTGGAATGAAATGAGTGTAACAACAATGTTGCTAGCAGCTGCTGTAGGGGCATAAGACCAATAACACCTAGCACATAGAAGGGCTGCCAGCACAAGTTCTTGACCGCTTTTTCTAAGAAAAGCAACTTTTAGGGTTAACAATCTTACTTTAATTAAACATACATATGTTATTCACTTAGTTCAGGGGGAAATGCCAGCACCCTGAACTTCAGCGCAAATGCAAACACCAAATTACAAACAGAGACCAATATAAACAATAACAATATAAACAAATAACCACATTTACTGTCTATCCAAATAATATATAGTTACCAGAGAAGCACCAACATCTGGGTTTTCAAAGCTGGGGCAGGGATGCTTCAATGGTTTTATCCAGAGTCTCGGTCACCACAACGCACTATGTTCAACGAGTGTGCCCCCAAAGGCAAACACCAAACTCAGATCTATATATACTTGTCTCAGGGTTCAAGGGATGATACAACCATGTTGGACTCAACTCATGTGAACTAAGGCCTTCCCTTGTACAATAAGCAGGTCTCACAGACTCCCGATTTCAATCAGAGATTCCTTTAGTGTGAGATAGGCACTTCCCAACCCAAAGAGGACAAAATTCACTTTGCTTGCCCTTACGGTTTGAAAGGCAACGACTCATAAAAGTACTTAGATATCTTATGTTCAGTATAGCAATAAACACAACATCAGTGATAACTTCAGCATATTGCCCTATGCTAGTTCTGTTCTTGCCAACGTATGAGTATTAGAATGGTAGGTAAGAAGTAATAACATTTTTTCAGACACCAGATAACCATATCCAATACCAAATGTTCAGCTCCCACAACCAGTTAGCCCCTTATCATAACAACAGCAAGGAACTTAAAACACACTATCACAACATGGAGCCTCACCATCCCAAAACCTCTCTGACCTCCTTTGGGGGTCTTCCCAAGAAAAAATTTCCTCAACTGCAAAATGAACTGGAGAAGGAGTGGCAAACAACTCCAATATTTTTGCAAAGAAAACCCCCTAAATGATGTCATGAGAGTTGGACATGATCGGAACAACAAAAACAACATGCCTGTAAGACCCTCCTCTCGTTCTCTAAATGCATTGATTTCCTACTTATCCTACACTAAAACACCACTTCTAGTAGGCTGCTTCACTCTCCTGCTTCACATAGAACTTTGTTTCAGTCCTCTCAAATTCATTTATATGATATCATGCATTATAATTATCGGCATTAGCACCTTATTCGTCCAGTAGTCTATAAGCTTCATGAAGACATAAACAGTTTTATTTAAATATTGCATTTCCCAGATCTAGCATGGGAAGTTCTGTAAAGTTTTTTTCACAAAGCAGATGTATTAAAAATGTTTTTTTGATTTAATGAACTCCAAAATGCTCCAATTTCCCATTTTTTTCCTGCAAACTTCTCTCACAATCATCTTCCTTCATTCTTCAATATCTCCTTATCTCCTGGTGCCTTTCCTAGAGTACAAAAATAACTGAGATTCACAAATCTTTACGTCCTCATTAGTCCCTACCATATCCTCAACCTATTTTGTCCTGCATCTTTCATCCCTTTCATAGTAAAACTCCTAGAAAAAACTGTCTACACTTATGGTCTCCATTTTCTACTCCTTTCACTTGCTTCTCAGACCTCTGCAATTTGGCTTCTGACCTCATTACCCCATTAAAACTGTCCTCACCAAATATACAAGGGATCTCTTTTTGGCTAAATCTGCTGGTCTTTTCCCAGTCCTAATCCTTCTTGAACTCTCAGTAGTACATGGCACTGTTGATCATTCTCAGTTCCTAAATATTCTCCTTTTGGTGGCACTGTCTCTCTTGTTCTTCTTCTACCTGTCTGATACAGCCTTGTTAATTCATTGTTCATGACACTTCCCTCTCTGTGGGTATGGCCCAAGACTCTCTTGGGCCTTGTTGTCTATCTCTACATTATATCATAATGTAAATCATATACATAGTAGATTTCATAGATTTCACCAGTTCCCTTGAATTTAATAATCATCGCTGAGCAGGTAACTCCCAGATCTATATATTTAGTTCTATTTTCTTTCCAAGCTACAATTTCATGTCTTCAGTTACCTATTGGAAATACCAAATTGGCCATCCCACAAGCACCTCAAACATAAAGCAAAAAAACTATTATATGTTCCCCCAAAACACTCCCACTTCAGGCTTCTTCATGTACTATTCTGCTTCCCCCACTCTATAGTCATACAACTGGATTTTTCTTGTCCTTCATACTAGACATGTCTCATAGCTGGAATGCACTTCTCACCTCCATACAGAATTCTTTGTTTCTTTCAAAACTCAGCTAAGGTATGATATCTTACATGAAAACTTTACAGAACTTCTCAACTACTAGTGTCCCTCCAGAAATAAATAATCATTATTTATTTTGCATAAATTTAGTATATACTGTGCTTATTCATATTGCCTTTTCTGATAGAATGAAAAATTTTTAGGGGTGGGGAGTATTTCATTTTTATCTTTGTGTACCCAGTAACTAACACATTATCTGGCACATAATTGGAACTTAGCAAATGTGTTTTGGTTGAATAGTTATGGTTTGTGAAGGTAGTATAATTGAAACCCAGACATATTCCTGAAACACTCGAGACAAATTGATTTTTTTTATATTGAACTAACAAATTGACTCATATTTAGGATGAAACCTTTACAAAATCATTATATAAAATGATGATGAGTTGCATTGCAGTTCAAATAATTACCTTTAACCTATGTTTTGAAATCAGAGGACACCTATAAATGAAAAACGTAGTTTCAAAAAGTTGCATTCTTCCTGACACACTCTCCATGTTCACACTCCAAACACATAAAAAACAAACATACATTGTTTTGGAGAACTGTTTAATATACTTTTGTTTTTAAAACATCAGGGTAATTAATGGTTTCATTAAATATTCATTTTTATGGGTAGTTCCCGATATATTGAAGGGTTGCCTCCTGAACTTATGATTAGAATGTTCATAGACTATATATAAAAGGGTAAGCACTAATTGATTGACAAAACTCTAAAGCAGCTCCCCACCTTCATTGTACCATTCAGAATGTTTTAAGTGTTAAGAAAGACTAGAAGTTATGACAGTCTTCCCACACCTAATTGGTATTCTGAAGGGGGAAAGATCAATGAGGACCAGATAGATTTACAAGTGAATTCCATAAACATTCAAGAAATAATTCTAATATTATACAAATGATGAAAACAGGAAAAAATGGACCTTACCAATACCATCTAATAAATAAATGTGTTCTTAAACCAGAGAGGCCATTTTCCTAATAAATTGAGAAAAATATTGTCTAAATATTAGCAAAGAAACTTCAGCAAGATATGAAAATAATCCTTCATAATTGTCAAGCTGGATTATATATGCAGGAACTCAGGTAATATTAGGAAATGATAAACAGAAGACAATGTTAATAACAACACTAGTCAATATCCAAATTATGTCAATAGGTAAGATAAAGCTTCTGACAATATACACCACCCATTTCTGTTAAAAACACTGGAAAAAATGAGGATCTTATTGGGGAAAAGAGCACATAAAAGAGAATTTATCTGCTATTTTCCTAGAAAGGAAAGAAAAAGGGAGGAAGATTTCCCTAAGGAAAAAAAAGGGATTCTCTTGTGAGCATAACTCCAGATAATCCCTTAGGAAAAATGTTGTGAATTTTGAGGCCTATATTAGGTCCCACTTGGAACCTCAAGTGAACATTAGGGTGTGGGAACTAGGAAGGAGTATTTGAAATAACCCAGCATGTCAGAGGTGCTAGAGTGGGGAAGAGATCTGGAAGGAGTCTCTGGGAAGGATATCCTTTTGAAATTAGCTTTAATAAAAGAGTAAATTACAACTATGGTTTTCTTTGACTGTCTGAATTGAATTCTAAATTGGTTTTCAAAAAAAAATTTTAATGTGCTCTGTCTTGTCAAATGTCTTGTATAATATTTGTGTCTGTGTGTTTGAGAAATATTTCATGGTTTGTGGTGAGAAATTTCTAATACCTCTAAATTAGAAAAAGAGAATATTGGGAGAGAACTCACATTATAGGCTTTCAGTGGGAAATTAAGATTCTTTTTTGTGGGGGAAGGGCCCCAACACTGGTCAAGTTGAGACACCAAAAAAAATTAAATTAAAAAAATTTTAGAACTGATAAGGAATCAGAGCCAAAGCAGCCCAGGGAAAGAGAGGGCCATAGGGAGAAGAAAACTGAGGGTTTCTGAATTAAGGTTTAATTAGATCCTAAAGCTTAAAAATCTGTATGTTTGCATTAAATCAATGTATCTGATATTGACCAAAGTGTTTTAAAGCTGCAGAGATGGGGGTGTCTTACGTATGATAATGGGATGATCATTTTAGGGGTTCAGTGATCTGTTTAAAATGTGATTAAAATGTTAGACATTTAACTTCTAGTCTTTAAGGTACAGAAAAACTGAATGAAGTTGGTGAGTATAATTTTTTTTTTTATTTGAAATATAAAGGAATAGTTTAGATGAGGTGGGGGGAGCAGCAAACCCACATGCCCTTAAACACTCCCTTCCCCATTCTTCTTCATTCTGGCAGTTGAGTATGTTAAGCACAAGGAAATTTTGTTTTTAAGTTTCAGGGCCTGAAACTAAAAACTTGTAGCATGATTGGAAAATCAGTAGACAAAAGCTTATGAAAGGTTTTATTGAATCTGGGTACTGGCTATGGTAAAAATATTGATTTGTACAACTAATTATTAAGCTTTGCCCGTGTCAAAGACAACCGTTAGCTAACATAATTTCAAATTGTTAAACTATTCTTATAAGAAGAGCTATTCAGAACTAGGAATACATAGCTAAATAAAATATATTTAAAGGAATATATAAATACCAGGATGTAATTAAAATGTTTACATATTGTTATTTGGCAATGACTAGCCATACCTGATGGATTTGAGGTTGTTTTAAAATACCAAAAGTAATAGGGTCAGTAATTTCTATATGTGATAATCTGAAAATGTAATTAATGTCATCTTATTTCTAAATTGTATTTTTTAAGTTCTCTTAGGCTATAAAATTTGCACTATTGTTATGTAGAAAAGTATTAAAATAATTTTTGAATTGATCTTTTAAAAGGGTGTGATAAAAAGTGACAATTTGAACTTATATTTGGTTATAAACAAGTTAAAATATTATAGGTTTTCCATCTGAAATCTTGGATTTTTTATGAAAACATATACGGTGGTTTAGGGTGATAATTTCCATGTGTTGGTAATGAGATGAATGAATCCCTGTGGAAGGAGACTTAGAAATGAATTCACCTAAATTGATTATGAGTTTTTTCAAGTTGTAAATACATATTCAGATGTATTGTTGAAAAAAGCAATTTCTTTTACCTAAATGTTAAGAATTGTCTGTCAGAGAAAATGACAATGGGTTAAAAGCTGTTCTATTGAGCCATTGCTATAACTTAAAATTATTAAACTTCCAACTTTAGTCTTTATTTAAGAGGAGGTTTCAGTTAAAATTGTTTTGCTATAAATCAAGCATTTATAAAGGTATGTTTGTGAAGGAAATCTGGTAATAATGCAAAGGCTTTGTTTGGGA